>NW_025872271.1:0-6476 GCF_002878395.1 Capsicum annuum
ATTTATAACAAGTTTTTAAAAATTCATACGTAGAATTTCATCTAGTATCAATTTCCTCAGGCATCAAAATCGGTGTAAGTCCATTTTCTTGACATTTAACTTTAAATTCTAATTCTCGATCTACGATTATTTTCTTGAATAAAACCAACGGCAAGACGAATTTTTTCAATATAAAGCTCAAAAAACTCAAGACCATCTGTTACAATTAAATTATATATATGACATGCACACTTAATATGAAAAATTTCAGGCAAGGACGGAGATAGCGTAGATTTTAATTTTTTTATAGCAGTTTTGTTGTTAGAAGCATTATCAAAAGCAATACATAAAATTTTATTTTCAATACTATAATATCCGACAATTTTAAAAATAGAATCAACAATAAATTGTCCAGTATGTTTACGATCTTCATCATATAAAAAAGCAAGAATACGTTTTTGCATCACAAAATTACTATCCATCCAATGACAAGTAACGGTTAAATAATCATTTTTATTTACAGCATGACCAAGATCAGGGACAATCTACATTGAATATTTTTTAACAATGTTGATAAATAAAAACAATATTGTGAATGAAGTCTAAAAATATCAAACCGACAAGTAGTTCTAGGAATACCGTTAAACATAGGATTATAAATTGCTTGTATATAACGAATAAAGGCATCAGAAGAAGGAAAACTAAAACACATGTATATATCTTCTATAGAAGTGTATATTTAACGTATACATGTGTATATATTTTATAAATTATTATACAAGTATATCTATATATATATTGTAATGTATATATAATGTATTATATTTTATAAGTAGTAGTATATATACATTGAATGGTGCGTATATACGTGTATATATCTTCTATAGAAGTGTATATTTAACGTATGCATGTGTATATGTTTTATAAATTAGTATATAAGTATATCTATATATATATTGTAATGTATATGTATATTGTAGTATATTTTATAAGTAGTAGTATATATACATTAAATGGTGCGAATACACGTGTATATATCTTCTATAAAAGTGTATATTTAACGTATACATGTATATATGTTTTATAAATTAGTATATAACTATATCTATATATATTGTAATGTATATACATATTGTAGTATATTTTATAAGTAGTAACATATATACATTGTATGGTGCATATACACTTGTATATATCTTGTTTATTTAACGTATACATGTGTATATGTTTTATGTATTAGTATATAAGTATATATCTATATATATTGTAATGTATATATATTATAGTATATTTTATAAGTAGTAGTATATATACATTGAATGGTGCGTATATATGAGTAATTGACTAATTGTGTATATGTGTATATATTTTTTAAATTCTAATGTAGTATATACTATATATATAGTGTATATATATTATTTAACGTATTTATAATGTATATAGGTGGGTATATGTAATGTATATTGAAAGAAAGTTTTTTTTTTTTTTATATATTTTTGACTGGGTTTGATCGGATTTTAGTGGGTTTGATCGGGTAGGGTTAAGTTGGCCGGGTTAGGGTGGGTTTTAATTTCTTTACTGTTTGGCCCGGCCCAACCCATCTAGCTCCAAAACCGGCCCTTAACCGTCCCTCAACCCGGTTAAAATAGAAGGGCCGGTTCCGGCTTAGCCCGGCCCGGCCCGTTTGACACCCATGTTTAAAGGTAATGGTTTAAAACGAGAAATACGAGAAGAAATTCATTCTTATTTGTCCACAGAATCTATTCAAAAGTTCAATAGATATTAAGTGTCCCTTCAACCCACAAATAGGGAATTATGTGCTGATAATAAACCCCATCAGGAGGAATCCGGAATTCTCGATGGAGCTACCCCTGGAGACTTCCGTGATAAACCCTCCTCACCTAAACAGATCCAAGAACATAATAAGATGGAACTGTAGAGGAGGGAATTGCCCTGAATTCAGAAGAAATTTTAGGTCTGTTGGATTGGCATAAGCCACCTTTGGTAGCCTTACTTGAGACTAAAATGCAAGATTATCAAGTCTTCCTTGATGAATTCCCATTTGCAAGAATGATTGATGTCCCAGAAGTACGCTCTCCTGTAGGACTAGCTATCCTGTGAGATGATACTCTTCTGGAGCTTGATCAAATCTCAACCATTTATCAAGAAATTCATGTCATGATCAAGGTAATCTCTGTGGATTCTCCATGATTTTTTTGTTGTATTTATGCAAGTACTCATAGAAATAAACGAAAGATTCTTTGGGAAAACCTAATAAATACTAAGGATCACTATAAGGTAAGTGGCAAATTGGGGATGACTTTAATGACCTACTTAACAACATGAAAAAAAGGAGTTAACCTGATAAATACGTCACGTGCTAATGATTTTGGGGATGTTGTTAATTACTGTAAACTTATAAATTTGGGCTTTCGTGGTAGTAAATATATGTGGCTTAATAAAAGATTTCACAAGAAAGGTGCCCTTATTATTGAAGGATTAGATCGCTTCTTTGCAAACAATTGGCTCCTTTGTTACCCTGAACCCCATATCCTTCACTTGCCAAGGACCAATGCGGATCACTGCCCCTTTGTAACACCCCATACTTAATTACGTGCATTAGCCATTGTTATATGTGTTGGAGTATATGTATTGATCCTAAGTTAGGTATATATGAGTTTAAGTATGAGTATTGATTATTTTGAGATGGTTTCAAGTGTATAGTTTGATTATATGTGTATAGGAATCGAGCTTATTTATACCGGAATTTGCCCGTCGATGGTTCCATACGAAGGTTATTGAATAAGTTTTCCAACGATATAAAGATTTCCAAAAACGGATAAGTTTCGGATATAATCGAGCACGTTCGAAACTATAAAACGGTGGCCGGGATGTTGTGAACAGTAAATGTGCAGGAAAATTTCCTGCACACAAACTACTGAGGCCTGCCAGTTTTTTGGGTCAACTTTGAACGATCATAAATCCCTCAATATAATGAACTGAGAGAGATACCATATATCATAAGAAAGATCTTTGAGTCTTCTTTCCAATGCAATTGGTTTCATCCAAATCCAACATCTGAGTAAAGAGTTATACTCGTTTTACTTCAGCCTCTCAAAACAGATTTTTAGGGTCAACTTCAAACGATCATAACTCCTTGTACAGGACGAAATGGGTGGCCTACTTTATATGAAATGAAATTCCTTTGAATTATCTTTCCAACGATACCAATTTAACCCAAATCCGATATCGGAGCAAAGAGTTATGGCCGATTTACTTTAGCCTATCAAAACAGTCCACCATGAACAGATTCGGATTTACTTAAATTTTTAAGGGCAATATGGTCATTTTCCATCACCTCATGGACGAAAATTGGTCATTATATACATATAATTAGTCTCATATCCATCAATTATCATCAAATTATTGAAAATAAGAAACCCTAGCCTAATTTCAACTCCAAATATCTTGTGATTCAACCGTAGAAAATCCAAATTGATTCCGTAGTTGTGTTCACCATCTCAAGGGCTTCGAGAAGCACCCCTTATTTGTGCCAACGGGACTTCGAAATCAAAAGGGCCATTTTATGGTAAGGATGTAAATTATGTTGGTGTTATTTATATGGATATGTATATATATATATGCATGTGAGCATAAGAAGTATGTTATTTGATTGTTGTTGAAAGATGATTGGGAAATGATGTTGGATTATGTTGAATAGTGAAGGAATTTGGTGTGATGATGTGGTATTGATGATGTGGTATTGAAATGATAATTATATATATATATACACATAAACCTATTGTTCAAGTTGATTTTTGGAATGTTTTGCAAATATTGGTAGTATGGAATTATGGAAGAGAATTGTGGTGTTGGGTTGCTAATACTAGATGCCAAACATTTCATTGTAGATAAGTGATTTGTAAAGGCGGGAAGTTGTGTTGAATTGGTATCCGAATCTACAACGAGGTATGTAAAGCATACTCTAACAATGTTCTTTGGCATGAAAACACCAATGTTCCATCAAGTAAGATTCCGAGGTTGTCCAAAAACATGTATTGTTCTACGTTACCAACGAAGTTGTTTCCATTCTATAAAGTGTCAAAATGTTTCATTGATATACCAAAAGGCTCCTATTTCATTGTTGTGATATTGATGATTCTGAAACACATTGTTGATGTACCAATGAGTCTTTATTACATCGTTATTGTATAGAAGGTCTATTACTTGGTTCCTATTGATGTATCATTGTTTCAAAGTATCAAAAATGTGGTGGCGACCGAAATAACAATCTCAAAGATTAATTGAACTAAGTGATGGAAGTTCTCTCTTATCGGGTGGTATCCCAGGGGCATAAGCCTAGCATAGGTCGATCCCTATTTATGTGTTTATGGGTGGTATCCCAGGGGCATAAGCCTAGCATGGGTCGATCCCAGTTGATATGTACTGGAGGCAGCCTAATGGTCACAGTACAGTACAGTAATGATTACAAAGACGATAAGAACGAAGGTAAAGTGATTGAATAAATACAATGTACAGGTTGTCACAAGTTCTAGTAAGTGTGGTCCACTCCTATTACGACTTATTCACTTGTTTCTAATTTTTATTGAGCTCCTATATCATATGTGATTATTTACAGCTTTACATACTCAGTACATATTTCGTACTGACGTCCCTCACGGGGGACCTGCATTTCATGCTGCAGGCACAGGTACCTCAGCTCATACACCGCACAAGTAGGAGCCAGGTCATACAGTTATTGTTGGTGAGCTCCAGTTTGCTTCGGAGCTTTCCGAGTCGGTTCCTTATGTTTTGTTATTGTACAGGAGTCATGTGTGGGCGGGGGGTTTGTCCCGACCCTAGTTATGTCATGTATATCCTAGAGGCTTTGTAGACATAAGGAAGGGTAAAGTCATGGAAGTTTATATAGTGATGTTATATCTGTATATGTGGTGGCCCCGACGGCCAAGTATTATATATATATATATTTGCGCGTGTTGTGCTGATACAGGTAATTAGATCCTTCTATATGCAACGAAGTGCTGTCCAAATTTTTGGTGACATATAAATGAAAGTACAGGTATTTGAACGGGTTCTCCCGGGCCTTCTCGGCTTCGGGTGCCAGTCCGGCCCGATGGGATTTTGGGGCGTGACACCCTTTCCCTAAAATTGTCTAAAGCGGGTCCCACTAATGAAGCTAACATTTTTCGTTTTGAAAAGATGTGGACCTCTCACTCGAACTTTCCAAATTTGGTCAAACAAATCTGGGACAGTAACCCTTTGCTAACGGAGGTCATTGATAAGTTCATTAAAGAGGTCATCATTTGGAATCGAACAACCTTCGAAAATATTTTCAACAAAAAGAAACAAATTTTACGAAGGCTCCAAGGCCTTCAAGGTTCTCCCAATTACCCCTATAGTTCTTTTCTTATTAAACTTGAACAAGATCTTATTAAGGATTTCAACTACATTCTTAAAATGGAGAAAGATTTTTGGAAACTCAAATCCAGAATTACTTGGTTAAATGAAGGGAACGCTAATACAAAATTTTACCATACCTCAAACCTCATACGCCGGAGAACTAATAGAATCCTATCACTCCAAGATGATAATCTTAATACAATTACGGACCCCGTTGCTATAAAGTTACATGTCTCAGATTTTTTCAATAAGCTCTTCAGCACTAGTCATCAAAAATCCTTTAATATTCCTGTGAAGAAATATAAGAGAAGAATATTAGTGAATACACTACATTCCAGTCCTTTTCCTAATAGGACACTACATTACAATCCCTTTTCAAGTAGGATTCTATATGTTATTTCTATTCCCACTCATATTCTAACACTCCCCCTCAAGTTGGTGCATAGCAGGCATATGTACCAAGTATGAGGATTGGTGAGGAACTTGGTGAAGATATCTGGATGTAATTAAAGACTGCTCTGGACGTCTGGGAGACCTCAATTGAAAAGGAATAAATTGAAAAAGTGAACCAAAAAGTAATAAACATCGCCGGGAAGTCGATCTGTCGCTGGAAAATTGTCGAAAACTGGTATAAAATATATGGGTCATCTCTAAATCAAGAGATGAGTAGATCTGAACAAGAAAGTCACCAAAAAATTGGTCGAAACATGCCCACACACTAGATTATTAGATTTGATGGTTGAAAAGTGGTCACCATCTGAGAAAAAATTATATGGGTAGGATCGAAATGATGATACGACCTTACTGAGAAAGAGAATTATATGGGTAGGTTGGAATGATAACACAATCGTACTAAGAAATAGAAATTATATGGGTAGAGTCGAAATGATCACACGATCCTACTGAAAAATACAAATTATATGGGTAGGGTTGGAATGACGACATGATCCTACTGAAAAATAGAAATTATATGGTAGGATCAAAATGACGGCACGATCCTACTGAAAAAGAAAAATTATATGTGTAAGGTCGGAATGACGGCACGACCCTAATGAAAAAAAGAACTTATATGGGTA
>NW_025872272.1:0-993 GCF_002878395.1 Capsicum annuum
TAAATGATCAATAAAGTGTTTCATCCTTAGTAGAATAATTAATTGACCAATTTTATTTTAAATGATTCAAATTACGCCATTATTAGTAATAACTATGTTGATTTAACTAAAATTAAACATGAACTAATGAGTTCACTTACAATTTCAATTAATTTCATCGTAATTACATGATTAACTAAGTGTATTCATCCCGAGTAGAGTGATCAATCGACCAATTTTATTTGAAAGAATTCAAATTAAGATATTATTAGTAATAACTAAATTTATTTAACTAAAATTAACGATAAACTTACAATTTCAATTAATTTCATAGTAATTAAATTATCAACTAAGTGTATTCGTCATGATTAGAGTGATCAATTGACCAATTTTATTTGAAATGAATCAAATTAAGCCAGTATTCATAATAACTAAATTGATATAACTAAAATTAAAGATGAATTGATAAGTTCACTTACAATTTCAATTAATCTCATAGTAATTACATGATCAACTATGTGTATTCGTCTCGAGGAGAGTGATCAATCGACCAATTTTATTTCAAATGATTCAAATTAAGTCATTACAACAACAACAACAACAACAATAACAACAACAACAACAAACCCAGTGTATTCCCACATAGTGAGGTCTGGGACGGGTAAGATATATGCAGTCCACTACCTCCGGAGAAGTAGCAAGGTTGTTTCCGATAGACCCCTGGCTCAAGATAAGATAAGTCATCAAAAACGTACACAAAGTATGGAACAATATGGCATGACATAAAGACGCCACCTATAAGGAGTAGATTCAAATTAAGTCATTATTAGTAATAAATAAATTGATTTTGACTAAATTAAAGATGAATTGATAAGTTCACTTACAATTTCAATTAATGTATTAGTCCATAATAGAATGATCAATTGATAAATTTTATTTAAAATGATTCAAATTAAGCAATTATTAGTAATAACTAAATTGATTTAACTAAAATTAAAGACAAGACCTTAGACA
>NW_025872272.1:1093-2844 GCF_002878395.1 Capsicum annuum
TTAAAGACAAGACCTTAGACAAGGGGACAAACATTTGAGTTCTCTTAAAAACATCTGACCTTTAGTATTTTAAATTATTTTTCAACATATATCCTATATGTTTGATAATTTTCAACAGATGAGTCATCTGTTGCAACAACTTAGTCATCTGTTGCAGCAGATGTCTATATTTATTTGATAATTTTTAATAGATGAGTCATTTATTGCAACAGGTTAGTCATCTGTTGCAACGTATGTTTATATTTGTTCGGTCATTTCCAACAGATGTCTTTATCTGTTTGGTCATTTCCAACAGATGTCTTTATCTGTTTGGTCATTTCCAACAGATTACTCATCTTTTGCAACATGTTAGTTATCTATTGATCCATATTAAGCCATTATATTAGTAATAACTAAATTTATTTAACTAGAATTAAACATGAATTAATAAGTTCAATTATAGTTTCAATTAATCTCATGGTCATTACACTATCAACTAAGTGTGTTCATCCTGAGTAGGGTGATCAATTGACAAATTTTATTTGAAATGATTAAAACCAAACCATAATTAGAAATAACTATATTGATTTAACTAAAATTAAATATGAATTAGTAAGTTGACTTACAATTTCAATTAATTTTATAGCAATTACATGATCAACTAAGTGTATTCATCTTGAGTAAAGTGTTAATTGACCAATTTTATTTGAAATGATTCAAATTAAGATATTATTAGTAATAACTACATTGATATAACTAAAATTAAAGATTAATTGATAAGTTCAATTATAGTTTCAATTATTCTCATATTAATTACACGATCATCTTAGTGTATTCGTTCTGAGTAGAGTGATCAATTGACTAATTTTATTGGAAATGATTCAAATTAAGCCATTATTAGTAATAGCCAAATTGATTTAATAATTACAATTTCAATTAATCTAATAGTAATTATATGATCATTTAAATGTATAACCTATTGCAACAGATTTAATCTGTTGCAACAGATGAGTCATTTGTTGAAAATTATCAAATAGATATACACATATGTTGCAATAGATTAGTAATCTGTTGTAACAAATGTCTTTATCTGTCAGTCATTTCCAACATATGACCAAACTGTTGTAACATATGACTTTATCTGTTTGTTATTTCCAACAGATTACTAATCTGTTGCAATAGGTGACTAATTTGTTGCAACAAATGTCTTTATCTGCTTGGTCATTTTCAACAGATTACTCATCTTTTGCAACACCTTAGTCATCTATTGATTCATATTAAGCCATTATATTAGTAATAACTAAATTGATTTAACTAGTATTAATAGTTCAATTACTGTTTCAATTAATCTCATGGTATTTATATGATCAACTAAGTGTGTTCGTCCTGAGTAAAGTGATCAATTAACCAATTTTATTAGAAATGATTCAAACCAAGCCATAATTAGAAATAACTATATTGATTTAAGTAAAATTAGAGATGAATTAGTAAGTTCACTTACAATTTCAATTAATTTTATAGTAATTACATGATCAACTAAGTGTTTCGTCTTAAGTAGAATGGTCAATTGACCAATTTGATTTGAAATAATTAAAATTAAGTAATTATTAATAATAACTAAATAGATTTAACTAAATTAAAAATGAATTAATAATTTAATTACGATTTCAATTAATCTCATAGTCATTACATGATCATCTAACTGTATTTGTCTTGAGTAAAGTGTTAATTGGCCAATTTTATTTGAAATGATTCAAATTAAGACATTATTA
>NW_025872273.1:0-491 GCF_002878395.1 Capsicum annuum
TTATTAGTTCTTAATACTTTTTTGCTATTTTCAGTTAAATTTGAAAACCATGGTTTTACTGATCCTATTAGCGTTTTTTCTATATATTCCGGTGCATCTGTTATATTTATATTATTATCTAATAATTGTTTTGTCATATATCCTCCATAATTGTATTGTTTTTTCTGTATCTATTACACAGTCTAGGTCTAAAAAGTTATAGTTTTTATTAATTATTTGTTTTGGTATCCATTTGTCATATTCATTATATTTTTTAAACTTATTCTTATAGTATATAGGTTTTCTTATAATATGTACCAAATCTATTATACCTATTTAATTAAATCCGCGCACCCCCCTACAAATGGTATCAGAGCACAGTAATTTAAAAAGTACGGAAGAGATATATATTAGAGTTAGAGTTATAGAATTAGAATTAGATTTAGTTATAGAATTAGAATTAGATAAAAAAAAAAATTACCTACGAAAATATTAAATTAATTATGCGAAGA
>NW_025872273.1:591-1218 GCF_002878395.1 Capsicum annuum
TGTATCTTTTTCTTCATTTTGTTCTTCTTCGATTGTTGTCGTACTACCAAATTCATCTTTTATAGCTGTTTCATATTTTTTTAATAATTCTATAGGGGTTAGTTTAGTTGTTGTCGATGATGTTCCTTTTATAGGTTTATTAGTTCTTAATACTTTTTTGCTATTTTCAGTTAAATTTGAAAACCATGGTTTTACTGATCCTATTAGCGTTTTTTCTATATATTCCGGTGCATCTGTTATATTTATATTATTATCTAATAATTGTTTTGTCATATATCCTCCATAATTGTATTGTTTTTTCTGTATCTATTACACAGTCTAGGTCTAAAAAGTTATAGTTTTTATTAATTATTTGTTTTGGTATCCATTTGTCATATTCATTATATTTTTTAAACTTATTCTTATAGTATATAGGTTTTCTTATAATATGTACCAAATCTATTATACCTATTTAATTAAATCCGCGCACCCCCCTACAAATGGTATCAGAGCACAGTAATTTAAAAAGTACGGAAGAGATATATATTAGAGTTAGAGTTATAGAATTAGAATTAGATTTAGTTATAGAATTAGAATTAGATAAAAAAAAAAATTACCTACGAAAATATTAAATTAATTATGCGAAGA
>NW_025872274.1:0-1745 GCF_002878395.1 Capsicum annuum
AGAGTTCTTCCTCCATAGTTGCTCCAGTTACCAAATTGACTCAGAAAAAGTCAAAATTCTTATGGTCTGACTCATGTGAAAATAGTTTTGAGAAACTGAAAGATAAGTTGACTACCGCACCAGTTTTGACTCTTTCTGAGGGTACAAAAGGTTTTGTTATGTATTGTGATGCATACCGGGTGGAACTTGGGTATGTGCTTATGCAACACGGTAAAGTGGTGGTTTATGCATCTAGGCAGTTAAAGGTACACAAAAAGAATTATCCCTTCCACGACTTAGAGTTAGCGGCTGTGGTGTTTGCACTTAAGATCTGGTGGCATTATATTTATGGGGTGCATGTAGATATATTCACTGATCAGAAAAGTTTGTAGTATGTTTTCGCACCAAAAGAACTGAATCTCAGGTAGAGGTGTTGGTTAGAATTGTTGAAGGATTATGGCATGAGCCTGAACTATCATTCGGGAAAGGCCAATATGGTGGCCGATGCTCTTAGCAGGTTTTCAATAGGTAGCCTTTCTCATGTTGAGAAAGGGAATATGGAAATGGTAAAGGATATTCATTGACTTGTAAATCTGGGAGTTCGACTTTTGAATTTTGAAAATGGAGGAGTAATTGTTCATGAGATAGCTAAATCCTCCTTATGTGCTGAATTTAAGGAGAAACAGGCTGAGGATCCCATCTTGATGTAGATTAAGAAATATGTTCGTCAACAGAAGGTGATGGAATTTGAAATTGAAGGAGACGAGATTCTAAGATATTAGGGTAGGCTGGGTGTATCGAACATGTATGGTTTGCAAGAGAGGATTCTTGATGAAGCTCACACTTTGAGGTATGTGGTTTACCCAGGCTCTACGAAAATGTATCATGATCTTAAGACTATTTATTGGTGGAATAATATGAAAAGAAATATTGCTGATTTTGTTTCTAAGTGTATGAATTGTCATCAAGTCAAGGTGGAACATTTGAGACCAGGTGGCACTTCCCAAGAGATAGCCTTGCCTATGTGGAAGTGGGAGATGATTAATAAGGACTTCATTATGGGGCTTCCGATGTTCCGAAGCCAATATGATTCCATTTGGGTGATTGTAGATAGGTTGATCAAGTCCGCCATTTTCTTCCAGTATGGATCAACTATTCGGGGGATGACTATGCCAAGCTATACATTTGAGAGATAGTCCATTTTCATGGTTATCCTGTGTCCATTATATCTGATCGAGGTACACAATTTTCTTCACAGGCTTAGAGGTCTTTTCAAAGGGGTTTAGGCACCCAAGTGAACTTGAGTACTAATTTCCACCCTCAGACTGATGGGCAAGCTGAATGCACCATTTAGACCCTTGAGGATATGTTGAGGGCTTGTGTAATTGACTTCAAAGGTAGTTTGGTAGATCATTTGCCGTTGATAGAGTTCATCTACAACAATAGCTACCATTCTAACATTTAGATGGACCCCTTTGAGGCGCTTTATGGGAGAAGATGTAGGTCACTAGTTTGATGGTATAAAGTAGGTGAAACTTGATTGTTTGGGCCTGACCTTGTTCATCAGGCGATGTAAAAGGTGAAGGTCATTAGGGAGTGACTTAAGACTGCTCAGAGTCGCCAGAAGTCTTATGTCGATGTTAGAAGGAGAGACTTAGAAGGTTGATGATTGGATTTGTCGCCAGAAGTCTTATGTCGATGTTAGAAGGAGAGACTTAGAAGGTTGATGATTGGATTTTCCTAAAGGTCTCCCCCATGAAGGGGGT
>NW_025872275.1:0-1042 GCF_002878395.1 Capsicum annuum
GATATGTTTGTCATAGTGTTCATCAATGATATACTGGTGTACTCCCGTAGTGAGGATGAACATTCTGATCATCTCCGAACTGTCTTGCAAACCCTTAGAGATCACAAGTTGTTTGCTAAGTTTAGTAAGTATGAGTTTTGGCTAAGGTTAATTACTTTTCTGGGTCATATCATTTCTTTCGAGGGTATTAGAGTTGATCCCCAAAAGACCAAAGCTGTTAGAAATTGTCCTAGACCTATTTCTCCGACTGATATCTAAAGTTTCTTATGTTTAGCTGGCTATTACCGCAATTTTGTTGAGGGTTTCTCCTCTATAGCATCTCCTATGACTCAGTTGACCCAAAAGAAAGTGAAGTTCTTGTGGCCCAAATCTTGTGAGAAGAGTTTTTAGGAGTTGAAGACTCGACTCACTTTAGCCCCTGTTCTGACTTTGCCTGATGGTGTTGATGGTTTTGTAGTGTACTGTGACGCTTCAAGAGTTAGGTTGGGTTGCGTATTGATGTAGAAGGGTAAGGTGATAGCTTATGCTTCTAGACAGTTGAAACCACATGAGAAAAATTACCCCACCCATGATCTTGAGTTGGCCGCTGTTGTGTTTGCTTTGAAATTTGGAGACACTATTTCTATGGTGTCCATGTTGATGTTTTCACTAATCATAAGATTCTGTAGTATATGTTTACCCAAAGAGAATTGAATCTTAGGCAGAGACGATGGTTAGAATTATTAAAGGACTATGATATGAGTGTGTTGTACCATCCGGGCAAGGCCAATGTTGTAGCGGATGCCCTAAGTAGAGTGTCCATGGGTAGTGTTTTGCATGTGGTAGAAGGTAGGAAAGAGTTGGCTCGTGATGTACATCGTTTAGCTAGATTGAGGGTTAGGTTGTTTGATTCTGCTGAAGGTAGTATAGGGGTTCAGAGTAGTTCCAAATCCTCCTTGGTTTCGAAAGTGAAGGAAAAGCAATACTTAGATGCTAGTTTGGTCAGACTAAAGGAGTCAGTCAAGGACCAAAAAGTAGAGGTTTTCTCCCCCTTGGGAGAAAA
>NW_025872275.1:1142-4374 GCF_002878395.1 Capsicum annuum
GGTTGTTTGACTCTAATGAAGGTAGTATAGGGGTTCAGAGTAGTTCCAAATCCTCCTTGGTTTCGAAAGTGAAGGAAAAGCAATACTTAGATGCTAGTTTGGTCAGACTAAAGGAGTCAGTCAAGGACCAAAAAGTAGAGGTTTTCTCCCAAGGGGGAGATGGTGTGTTGATATTACAGGGTAGATTGTGTGTCCCGAATGTTAATGATCTGAGATAGAGGATTATGGCTGAAGCACACAGGGCACGATATTCTATTCATCCTGGTGCCACTAAGATGTAACGAGACTTGCGGGAAATCTATTGGTGGAGTGGCATGAAGAAATATATAGCAGCGTTTGTAGCTAAGTGTGCAACATGCCAACAAGTTAAGATTGAAAACCAAAGACCTGGTGGTATGATGCAAGAGTTTAGTATTCCCACATGGAAGTGGGAAGAGATAAATATGGACTTTGTGATTGGTTTACCTCCTTCTCGACGCCATCATGATTCCATTTGGGTTGTGGTTCATAGATTGACTAAGTTTGCTCATTTCTTACCTATTCATACTTCATATACTATTGAGGATTATGCTAGATTATATATCTGACAGTTAGTCAGACTGCATGGAGTTCCCTTGTCTATCATTTTAGATAGGGGTACTCAGTTCACTCCGTAATTTTAGAAAGCTTTTCAGAAGGGTCTTGGTACCCAAGTGATTTTGAGTTCTGATTTTCATTCGCAGACTGATGGTCAGGATGAGCGGACCATCCATACCTTAGAGAATATGTTGAGAGCTTGTGTACTTCACTTTAAGGGAAGTTGGGATGATCACTTACCATTGATAGAGTTTGCTTACAATAACAGTTTCCACTCTAGTATTGCCATGGCTCCATTTGAAGCCTTATTATATTAGAGGAAGTGTAGATCACCCATAGGTTGGTTCGAGGTGGGTGAAGCAGTTGTGAGTGATCCTGATTAGGTATTTAAGGATATAGAAAAAGTTAAGTTGATTATGAAAAGATTGAAAACTGCGCAAAGTCGTCAGAAGTCATGCGGATGTTAGAAGGAGAGACCTTGAGTTTGAAGTTGGTGACCTAGTGTATCTGAAAATTTCACCCATCGGGGGGTGAAGATTTTCGAAAAGAAGGGGAAGCTTAGTCCTCGTTATTTTGGTCCTTATAAAATTCTTAGTCGTGTTGGTAAGGTAGCTTATGAGGTCGAGTTGCCTTCTGAGTTGTCCTTTGTTCATCCAATATTCCATGTCTCCATGCTAAGAAAGCATATTAGCGATGTTGTGGTAGTGGATTCCTCTGTGAGTGCTGACATTCAAGAAAATCTTTCTTTTGATGAGATTCCTATTGAGATTCTTGATTTTAGTGTCCGAAGACTAAGGAACAAAAAAGTTCCCTTGGTCAAGGTGTTGTGACGAAACCAATCTGTTGAGGGTGCAACTTGGGAAGCTGACGTGGATATGCGATCCAAGTAACCGCATCTATTTTCCGCAAACTCCAATCAAGCTGAAGGTACCATTTTTTCCTAAATCATGCACTTTTGATAAAAGTTGCAGCAGTTCAGCTATCATTTATAATGTGTTCATCTGTAGTTTCTTGAATTTATGCATTCTATATTGCATTTGGAGTGAGAAATGATGTGGTGATGAGTCTAACGAATGGTTTCATCTATATTATTCCCAATCTAATCTTGGAATGTCTAGTATCATTTGAGGACGAATGTTTCCAAGGGGGGGATGATGTAATACCCCGGGAAATTTTTCATTGAAATTTTGTGCGTAAACGTGTTAGGTTCTATCTTCTAGAATAAACTATAAAATTTCCGTGTGGAATGTCTTAGATTATGGAACACCATTGCGTAGAGTATCTAATAAGATTTCCATCGAAATATGGATCATCCTAAACGGACACCCGAGCGACGAGTTATGAACATTCCGATCAAACCGTGAATAGGAGTGAACAGTAAAACATGCAGGAAAAAGTACTGAGGCCTGACGTATTTTTGCTCCAAATTTAAGTGATCATCACACCTTGTACATAATGATCGGGGTGATCTACTAAATATCAATGGAAAGCTCTGTGAGTCCTCTTTCCGATGAAATTGGTTTCATCCAATTTGTCTATCGGAGCAAAAAGTTAAGGTCGATCTACTTCAGCCTATCAAAAGTGAATTTTTGGGTCAATTTCAAATGATCATAACTCCTTGTACACAATGACCTGGGTGAGATAATATATATCAACGGAAAGATACGAGAGTCCTTTTTCTAATGAAATTAGTTTCATCCAATTTGGATACCGGAGTAAAACGTTATGATTGATCTACTTGAGACTATCAAAACAGTCTACAGAAGGACAGATTCGAGAATTATTTGATTTTTAGGGGCGTTTTGGTCATTCCCCCACCCAAAATTTGTCCAAACCCTATATTAAATCCTATTATAAGCATTAGATGTTATATTTCATCAAATTCCCTCGAAAAGAAAACCCTAAGCTCCTACATCCAACTTCAAGAACCTCCAAAGTTCACCATTAATTCTGCAAATTTATTCAAGATTCCAAGTTTCTAGTTCAAGAACTCCAAGAACCATTATTCAAAGGCACGATTAACATCTTAAAAACGAATATTGATCTAAAGTTCATCATTCAAGGTATGTGGGGTTTGTCAACAAGAACTCTCTTTCGTTCTTGTGCCTCAAAGTAATTTTCTTTACAAAGGCATGATTTTTGTTTGACTTTTATGAATTTGAAGCATGAACCCATATCTTATGATGATTATTATGAAATCTTGATGTTTATGATTTTGAAAGATGAATTTACATGTGTGGTGATATAAATCATAAATCATGAACGATTTTTATCATGATTTTGATATTTGGGTCGTGAATCCCTATTGAAAATTGTATTTTTTTAGAAAGTGTGTGTTATAAGCACGTTGATGTTGAATATTTGAAATGTGTTGAATGATTTGACCTTTTGGTCTTAATGGAGTTGTTTTGAACTTGAGTATGAAAGAAATCCACAACGTGGTTGATTTTAATAGATTGAAAGCATGATGGCTCCCGATGTATATTTATATATTACTGAAATTGTTTTGTTGTGGATTGTCTTTGAAATGATCTAAGCTTAGTCTAGGAGAAATCTTTAGCACCGAGTGGGAGGTATAAAGCAACCTTACTTCCCTAGAACTACGTACCCCCGTAGGAGTGAGCCTGAGGCTGATTTATATAGTGATCACTAGTTT
>NW_025872276.1:0-1024 GCF_002878395.1 Capsicum annuum
GACTCAGTCCACTATTAGATACATGTTAAACAATTAGGCCACTTTTTATTTTGAAAAAGATATTTAAAAAAAAAAAGGATAAATCAGGAAAAAAATGAAAAATAAATTTTAGATTCTTAACTAAAATCTGCTCAAGTATGCAGGAGTCCTTTTGAAAATAAAAAAATTTGTTAATTTTTTTTCTATAGAGTTATCCAATTTTTCAAAATTTTAAAATAAATAGTTACTCAAACTCATACCCACATTGCTTAAATTTCTCATTCCCATAGTAGTAATAGCAACAGTAATACATAGTAATGACAGTATCTACGTGATAGTAATAATAATAAAAATAAATACACTGATAATAAATTATTATTATTATTATTATTATTATTAATAACAGTAATAATTAATATTATTATCTCATTAATTTAAAATATTTATCTTTGTAAAAGTAGTTGCATATTTTTGAATTAAATAACAAGATTCTTTTTAAATTTGAATGTAAAAATAAATATTTATATACATTCTAAATTAGTAAAACAACAAGATAGTTTCATAACAAAATATTTAAATTATAAAATAAATTTAAATTTTTTCCTGAAAAATAACATATTTATTAAAAATAAGAATAACTGTCTATATTATCATTGCATGTTTT
Organism: Capsicum annuum; assembly: GCF_002878395.1. Taxonomy (NCBI): domain Eukaryota; kingdom Viridiplantae; phylum Streptophyta; class Magnoliopsida; order Solanales; family Solanaceae; genus Capsicum; species Capsicum annuum. The sequence goes on from NW_025872276.1 coordinate 644, forward strand.
TTACTTTTATCTTTAAAAAAAAAAACGAAAAAAAAGGAAAGATAAGAAGATTAATTAAAATGAAAAAATTAACTAAATTCCTTGACTCCTACAAGGTTTTGCCCAAAAAAGAAAAAAAAAACTAAACTTCTTATTTATAGTAACAAATACACGTTTTTATCCTTTTTTTTTTTTTACTTCATTTGAATATTAGTTGTTTAACTAAGAATGATTCAAAATAATTACTTCTTTTTATCTCCTTTAATAGTTATTCTTTTCTTTTTTACTTCATTTGAGTGTGTATAATCAATTTACATGATTTCTATAATAATAATAATAATAATAAAACAATAGAAAAATAGTAGTGAATAGTAGTATATTTATATAAAAAAAAAGTACATT
>NW_025872277.1:0-882 GCF_002878395.1 Capsicum annuum
GGTTTCGTGAACATCACCTATATGTCTCATTAGTGTACCCATACCCCCTTGCTTGCCTCCTCTTTTATCCTTATATATTTGTTGACAAATATTGCATTGTACCTCAGTATCTGATATATGTTCAAAAAATTGCCATGCAATACTAGTTGTTTTACGAACTCTTGGGGCACGGGGAGGACGAGGAGGAAGATTAACCAATTCAGATATAATGTTAGCATTTTCTATCGCGGGTGTCTCATCAATATTTTCAGCATGTTTGTCTAAATTAACCGCATCTACTTCATTTTCTTCTTCTATACTGTAATTTTTTTGAGCTTCTACATAATCCATATCGTGGGCACCTACACCTAAAGGTACACCTACTTCTTCCTCAAAAGGTTGACTAAGCAGTGTCGGAGGTACACGGGTATATCTACTACTTGAAGTACCTCTACCGCTAGTAATTGGCTTTTTACTACCACTACTGCTTCTGGGACAAAAAATTTTAACACCTTTGGTGGCGAGGTTTCTTAATTTATCCAAAATATAAATTAAACTAAAAAAAATCAAAATACACAAATATATTAAAATTAAATATTCAACAATTAATACACAAATTAAAAATTAAATGTAAGAGATGGAACGACAATACCAAATTTTGAAAGTATCCAAAGGTTGTGACTTTAGAAACTTCCACTCGTACTTTGTAATCGCAAAATTAAAAAAATTAAAGTGAGCACTTTAGGAAATTAAATATATAGAATATTTGAGAATTGAGAGTTGAGAGAGAATGAGATTTGAGAGAGTGAAAATAGTGTGGAAAATGATTTGAAAGTGTACGGTATTTATAGGAATTTTTTTGGGGTTAAAAAATAATTTTAAATGTAATTTTTTTTTTTTAAT
>NW_025872277.1:982-1644 GCF_002878395.1 Capsicum annuum
GGCGAGGTTTCTTAATTTATCCAAAATATAAATTAAACTAAAAAAAATCAAAATACACAAATATATTAAAATTAAATATTCAACAATTAATACACAAATTAAAAATTAAATGTAAGAGATGGAACGACAATACCAAATTTTGAAAGTATCCAAAGGTTGTGACTTTAGAAACTTCCACTCGTACTTTGTAATCGCAAAATTAAAAAATTAAAGTGAGCACTTTAGGAAATTAAATATATAGAATATTTGAGAATTGAGAGTTGAGAGAGAATGAGATTTGAGAGAGTGAAAATAGTGTGGAAAATGATTTGAAAGTGTACGGTATTTATAGGAATTTTTTTGGGGTTAAAAAATAATTTTAAATGTAATTTTTTTTTTAATTAAAAGGGCCAAACTAGCCGTTTGGACCCAAAAACGGCTATATAGCCGTTGGGCCAACGGCTAGTTTGTCCCAATCTCCAAAAAAAAAAATGAAACCTGGCCGGGCCGGGCCATTTAACCGGCGGGCCTGGAACGACTTTGGTCCGGGACGATTTAACCGGGCCCAAAAAAAATTAAACCGGCCCAGGACCCGGTACCCTACAGCCCGTGGCCTGACCGGACCGGGTCAAACTGGGCCGGTTTTTGTAAGTGGGCGGGGTCGGGCCGAGTCAACCCGACCC
>NW_025872278.1:0-5181 GCF_002878395.1 Capsicum annuum
TCCTTTAATAGTTCAAGCCATCTCCGCTGCCTTAAATGTAGATCCTTCTGATTAAAAATATATTGCAAGATCTTATGGTCAGTATATATATCAACATGAACCCCATATAAGTAGTGGCACCATATCTTTAAAGCAAAAATAACTGCTGCCAGCTCAAGATCGTGTGTAGGATAATTTTTCTCATGTGGCCGCAATTGTCTAGAAGCATATGCTATTACCTTACCATGCTGCATCAATACACATCCTAAACCAATTCTGGAAGCATCACAATACACTGTATACCCTTCGGTGCCTTCTGGAAGTACCAACACGGGTGTAGAAATCAACTTGTTCTTTAAATCTTGAAAACTCTTCTCACAGGCATCATTCCATTGGAATTTGGATGCTTTACAGGTTAGCTTGGTTAAGGGTGCTGAAATGGAAGAAAAGTCTTTAACAAACCTTCTATAATAACCGGCCAACACGAGAAAACTATAAATCTCCGTAGGCGTTGTGGGCCTTGGCCAGTTCTTCACAGCTTCTATCTTTTGAGCATCAACCTTTATCCCTTCACTAGATATAATATGACCCAAAAATGCCACCGACTTTAACCAAAACTCACATTTAGAGAACTTTGCATAAATCTTACAATTACGAAGAGTCTGCAATGCCTGTCGTAAGTGATTGGCATGGTCCCCTTCTGATCTAGAATAAACAAGAATATCATCTATAAAAACTATCACAAATACATCCAGGAATGGCTTAAACACCCTATTCGTCAAATCCATGAAAGTTGCGGGTCCATTTGTTAGCCCAAATGACATAACTAGAAACTCATAATGACCATACCGTGTTCGAAAAGCTGTATTGGGTATATCCTTCTCTTTGACCCTCACTTGGTGGTAACCTGACCTCAAATCAATCTTAGAAAAACACTTGGCGCCCTATAACTGATCAAATAAATCATCAATTCTTGGGAGAGGATATTTATTCTTAATAGTAACCTTATTTAATTACCGATAATCAATACACATCCTTAGCGAGCCATCTTTTTTGCGCACAAATAACACTGGTACTCCCCAGGGGGACATACTAGGCCTTATGAATCCCTTCTCTAGCAAATCTTTCAATTGCTCTTTCAATTCTCGTAATTCTGCTGGGGCCATTCTATACGGAGGAATAGAGATTGGTTAGGTGCCTGGTACTACATCAATACCAAACTCTACTTCTCGTTCAGAAGGCAAACCTGGAAGATCTTCAGGAAATACATCAGAAAATTCATTTACCACCGGAACATCGTGAAGAGTTGGTGGCTCCGCTTCTGTATCCCTTACTCTAACTAAATGATATATGTATCCCTTGGAAATCACTCTTCTTGCCTTAAAATAAGAAATAAATCTACCTTTAGGCACGCTAATTTCACCTTTCCATTTAAGGATTGATTCATTTGGAAAATGGAAATATACCTTTTTCGTGCAGCAATTAATTGTGGCATAACAAGATGTCAACCAGTCTATACCCATTATAACATCAAAATATACCATTTCTAACTCCATAAGATTAACCATCATATCATGACCACAATTAGTTACTATGCAGTTTCGATAAACCCTTCTAGCTATAATAGATTCCCCAACCGGTGTGGACACTTCAAATGGATTAACTAACATTTCGGGTATTCTTTTGAACTTTCCAGCAACCAATGGAGTAACATAAGATAATGTAGAACCGGGATCAATTAAGGCATATAAATCAAATGAAAAGATAGACAACGTACCCGTAACCACATCTGGGGAAACCTCTAAATTCTGTCGATCCGCTAGAGCATACGTACGATTTTAAGCCCCGCTAGAACTCGTGGCTCCTCTATCACCTCTAACACGACCCCATTGGTTATGCACCTCTCCCTGAATAAGGCATCGATGATGATGATGCAACAAATGACCCCGTAGGTCGTGCCATACCCCCTATGCCCCTTCGTGGGCATTCTCTTATCATATGCCCCGACATACCGCACCAAAAGCAAACATTGGTCCCCAGCCGACATGCGCCCAAATGATACCTTCCACATTTATTGCATGGCTCTTGAGGAGGTCTCCATTGGCTCATATTCTCTTGCCCTTGGTACCCCACTATCCGCGAACTCTGACTCTCACTTCTGTGCCCAAATTGATTTCCTCTGGACCCTTGAAACTGTGGTAGGGCACTAGCTGCAGAATAAGAAGATAATAGCATAGGTGGTGTAGCAGAAAACTGTGGTCTGAACCCTCCTTCGGATGCCATGAACTGCTCTGTAGATCTGGCCCTCTTGGAATATCCTCTTTCTAATTCCTGTGTTCTTCTCCTCTGCCTCTGATCTTCCATTTTCTGTGCAAAAGCTTGGATCCTCGTTATGTCCATATCTTTGTTCAAAACGGCAATAGTATAATCTCTAGACAGATATGGATCTAGCCTATCCATATATTGATGAACTCTGTCATCCATAGTTGCTACAACATTAGGAGCATATCTCGACAAGGAATTTAATCGGAGACTGTACTCCCTCAAGCTCATATTCCTCTGACGAAGATTTAAAAACTGATCTGCACGGGCCTGACAAATCTCGAATGGAAGAGAATGATCAAGAAATGTCTCTTTGAACTCTTTCCAAGTAGCTGGGGGTGCATCAATACCCCTAGATCGTTTCCAGTCCTCATACCAATATATAGCCTCCCCTTTAAATCTATACGCTGCTAACTCCACTGTCTCTCCACTCGTTACATGCATAACATCTAAGGCCCTTTGAATTTGATCAATAAAGTTCTGTGGGTCCTCGTTAAGATCTGATCCAGTAAAAGTGGGAGGATCCATCTTAAGAAAATCCTGTGTTCGAAGGCTAGCCGCCCTATCTGTACCACTAAGACCCGTGGTAGGAATGGCTTGCCCTTGAGCTTGCCCAGCAACTATATGAGTCAAAAGTTACACAACATTTCTAAGATCTTGATCAACAACATTAATAGGTGGCTCTGGGGATATAGTTCTCCTCCCCCTTATTTCTTCCGGACTGGAGAAAGTTTCTGATGCATGCTCAGCTGGAGCCTCACTTTGATTAGCTGGTATAGTGGGTGACTTACTTGTCCCCTCTCCGGCAGCCACATCTACTTGCTTACCGGTATTCTTACTTCTGTAACCGGCATCATTACTATAATAAGAGAAACAAATGGATTTAGTGGTCAACTATGATTTCATATACAATATAGGCTCTATTGCACGATCTAAGACATGAAGAAAAGAAACAATTCCTAAATGTCCATAGCCTTCTGTTTATAGATGCGGTGCACGACACACCGATAAACAAGACTCTACATAGACACGGCTTTGTAGACTCACTAGGACGAACTTCTCTAATACCACTTTTGTCACGCCTCAAATCCTATTGGGGCGGACTGGCACCCGTAACCGAGGAGGTCCGGGAGAACTATCTCATAACCTTATACTTCCCATGCATACCTCTATGACAACCCGAAATTCGGACAGTATCATGTCGCATATAAAAGGAAATAATCACCTGTATAAGCTCGAGCACACATATATATGTATATACAATACTTGGCCGTTGGAGCCATCACGTCTATTAACAAAACACCACCTTGACTGTACATTAGGTCTACAAAGCCTCTAGACAATACACAGAGTTTAACTAAGGTCGGGACACACCCCGCCATATAACTAACTTTTATACAATATCAAAAGTGATTGGATATGACACGGAAAGCCTCGAAGAAAACTGGAGCTCACCAAAAGCAGCTGGATATCCTGGCTCCTACTTGTGCGGTGTATGAGCTGAGGTACCTGTGCCTGCAGCATGAAATGCAGGTCCCCCGTGGGGGACGTCAGTACGAAATATGTAATGAGTATGTAAAGTTGTAGATAATCACATATGATATAGGAGCTCAATAAAAATCAGAAACAAGTGAATAAATCGTAATAGGAGTGGACCACACTTACTAGAACTTGTGACAACCTGTACATTGTATTTATTCAATCACTTTACCTTCGTTCTTATCATCTTTGTAATCATTACTGCACTGTACTATGACTATTAGGCTGCCTCCAGTACATATCAATTGGGATCGACCCATGATAGGCTTATGCCCCTGGGATACCACCCATAAACACATAAATAGGGATCGACCCATGATAGGCTTATGCCCTTGGGATACCACCCGATAAGAGAGAACTTCCATCACTTAGTTCAATTAATCTTTAAGATTGTTATTTCGATCGCCACCACATTTTTGATACTTTGAAATAATGATACATCAATAAGAGACATATAAATAGACCATCAATGCAATAACAATGAAGTAAGAACTCATTGGCACATCAATAAAGTGTTTTAAAGTCATCAATACCATAACAATGAAGTAGGAACTTATTGGTATATCAATGAAACATTTTGGAGTCATTAATAGCACATGGATCTTGTTCGAGTAACCACCTTCTGACATTCATTAGTGCAATAAATATGTAAGATTTGGAAAACAAGTAAGTATTGGAATATCTTGACATCTTGTAGGGTGGAAATAAGTTCATTGGTAACGTAGGACATCATACAAAATCATTATGGATCACATGTTACTGAATAACTTTGGAAACTTTCTTAATAGAACAATTGTCAGTTTCATACCAAAGATATGGTATGGAGTATGCTTTACATACCTGACTGTCAACCTTCAATACTAGTACCAAATGGACTTCTCGTCTTTTCGGATTACTTATCTACAATAAACATATATAGCAATCTAGTATTAGCGACCAAACATCACAATTTAATTATTTGAATTCACCAAAATAGTGGTTAAGTTGTAAGCCTTAATTACACCATAAAGGGTGTCACTTTAACCCTCTTATACTCCAATTACATTCACATGCCATGCATATTCATACGACATCCTCCAATATCAAGTTTGGATTCATTTATTCTTCCAACCAATCCATTAAACCAAATTGAGTCATAGACATAAATAATCATCAATTCAATAGTATATCACCATATCCACCTTCCATAACTCAATTACCATATCCACCTTCCACAATTCAATACAACCAAACCATGCAAAATAGTCCATAACCCTATTTTCATCACCTTTCAATAACAACCAATACATATAATCCTCTATCACACATATGTATATGTGTGATAGAGGATTATATGTATTG
>NW_025872279.1:0-1116 GCF_002878395.1 Capsicum annuum
ATGTTGATCATGTCCCACTTCCAGCTTGGAAGATCAATGCATTGCATATAACCTCCGGGTTTTTGGTGCTCAACTTTAACTCTTTGACAATTTGGACATTCAGCTACAAATTCTGCAATGCTCTTCTTCATGTCATTCCACCAATATATATCTTTCAAATCTTGATATATTTTGGTTGATCCTGGATGAATGGAATATCTTGAACAATGTGCCTCTGTCATAATTTTCTTTCTTAGCCCGTCTACATCCGGCACACACAATCGATTTTGGCACTGAAGTACTCCTTCTCGCGTAAGCTCAAATGCCTTGGTCGCACCACTCTGAACCTTCTCCTTAAGCTGTAATAAAATAAGATCTGCATACTGCTTCTCTTTCACTTCAACTACTAATGAAAATTCCGCAGCATTATGTACGATAAGCTCTTTATCCGGAGTTTCAAGAAGGCGAACTCCCAAACTAGCTAACTGGTGAAGATCTTTAATCATCCCTTGCCTTTCTATAGGCGCCATCATAGTCTTATGACTTAATGCATCAGCTACCACATTTGCTTTCCCTGGATGGTACAAGATATCAACATCGTAGTCCTTTAATAGTTCAAGCCATCTCCGTTGCCTTAAATTTAGATCCTTCTGATTAAAAATATATTGCAAGCTCTTATGGTCAGTATATATATCAACATGAACCCCATATAAGTAGTAGCACCATATCTTTAAAGCAAAAATAACTGCTGCCAGCTCAAGATTGTGTGTAGGATAATTTTTCTCATGAGGCCGCAATTGTCTAGAAACATATGTTATTACCTTACCATGCTGCATCAATACACATCCTAAACTAATTCTGGAAGCATCACAATACACTGTATACCCTTCGGTGCCTTCTGGAAGAACCAACACGGGTGTAGAAATCAACTTGTTCTTTAAATCTTGAAAACTCTTCTCACAGGCATCATTCCATTGGAATTTGGATGCTTTATGGGTTAGCTTGGTTAAGGGTGCTGAAATAGAAGAAAAGCCTTTAACAAACCTTCTATAATAACCGGCCAACCCGAGAAAACTACGAATCTCCATAGGCGTTGTGGGCCTTGGCCAGTTCTTCACAGCTTCTATCTTTTGAGCA
>NW_025872279.1:1216-4917 GCF_002878395.1 Capsicum annuum
TCAGGCATCATTCCATTGGAATTTGGATGCTTTATGGGTTAGCTTGGTTAAGGGTGCTGAAATAGAAGAAAAGCCTTTAACAAACCTTCTATAATAACCGGCCAACCCGAGAAAACTACGAATCTCCATAGGCGTTGTGGGCCTTGGCCAGTTCTTCACAGCTTCTATCTTTTGAGCATCAATCTTTATCCCTTCACTAGATACAATATGACCTAAAAATATCACCGACTTTAACCAAAACTCACATTTAGAGAGCTTTGCATAAAGCTTACAATCACGAAGAGTCTGCAATGCCTGTCGTAAGTGATTAGCATGGTCCTCTTCTGATCTAGAATAAACTAGAATATCATCTATAAAAACTATAACAAATACATCCAGGAATGGCTTAAACACCCTATTCATCAAATCCATAAAAGCTGCGGGTGCATTTGTTAGCCCAAATGACATAACTAGAAACTCATAATGACCATACCATGATCGGAAAGTTGTCTTGGGTATATCCTTCTCTTTGACCCTCACTTGGTGGTAACCTGACCTCAAATCAATCTTAGAAAAGCACTTGGCGCCCTGTAACTGATCAAATAAATCATCAATTCTTGGGAGAGGATATTTATTCTTAATAGTCACCTTATTCAATTGCCGATAATTAATACACATCCTCAGCGAGCCATTCTTTTTGCGCACAAATAACACTGGTGCTCCCTAGGGAGACATACTAGGCCTTATGAATCCCTTCTCTAGAAAATCTTTCCATTGCTCTTTCAATTCTCGTAATTCTGCTGGGGCCATTCTATACGGAGGAATGGAGATTTGTTGGGTGCCTGGTATTACATCAATACCAAACTCTACTTCTCGTTCAGGAGGCAAACCTGGAAGATCTTCAGGAAATACATCAGAAAATTTATTTACCACTGGAACAACATGAAGAGTTGGTGGATCCACTTCTGTATCCCTTACTCTAACTAAATGATATATGTATCCCTTGAAAATTATTCTTCTTGCCTTAAAATAAGAAATAAATCTACCTCTTGGCACACCAATTTCACCTTTCTATTCAAGGACTGATTCATTTGGAAAATGGAAATATACCTTTTTCATACAGTAATCAATTGTGGCATAACAAGACGCCAACCAGTCCATACCTATTATAACATCAAAATCTACCATTTCTAACTCCACAAGATCAGCCATCGTATCAAGACCACAAATAGTTACTATGCAATTTTGATAAACCCTTCTAGCTATAATGGATTCCCCAACCGGTGTGGATACTTCAAATGGCTTAACTAACAGTTCGGGTATTCTTTCGAACTTTCTAGCAACCAATGAAGTAATATAAGATAATTTAGAACCAAGATCAATTAAGGCATATAAATTAAATGAAAAGATAGACAATGTACCCATAACCACATCTGGGGAAGCCTCTAAATTCTGTCGATCCACTAGAGCATACGTACGATTTTGAGCCCCGCTAGATCTCGTGGCTCCTCTATCATGACATAGTGGTTGTGCACCCCTTCCTGAATAAGGCATCGATGATGATGATGCAACAAATGATCCCGTAGGTCATGCTATACCCCCTATGCCCCTTCGTGGGCATTCTCTCATCATATGCCCCGACATACCGCACTAAAGCAAACATTGGTCCCCAGCCGATATGCGCCCAAATGATACCTTTTATATTTATTGCATGGCTCTCGAGGAGGTCTCGATTGGCTCATATTCCCTTGACCTTGGTACCCCACTGTCTGCGAACTCTGACTCTCACTTCTGTGCCCAAATTGATTTCCTCTGGACCCTTGGAACTATGGTGGGGCATTAGCTACAGAATAAGAAAATAATGGCCTAGGTGGTCTAGTAAAAAACTGTGGTCTGAACCCTCTTTGGGATACCATGAACTGCCCTATAGATCTGGCCCTCTTGGAATATCCTCTTTCTAATTCCTGTGTTCTTCTCCTCTGTCTCTGATCTTTCATTTTCTGTGCAAAAGCTTAGATCCTCGCTATGTCCATATCCTTGTTCAAAGAGGCAATAGTACAATCTCTAACCAGATATGGATCTAGCCTATCCACATATTGATGAACTCTGTCATCCATAGTAGCTACAACATTAGGAGCATATCTCGACAAGGAACTAAATCGGAGATTGTACTCCTTCACGCTCATATTCCCATGACGAAGATTTAAAAATTGATCTGTACGGGCCTGATAAATCACGAATGGAAGATAATGATCAAGAAATGCCTCTTTGAACTCTTTCCAAGTAGCTGGGGTTGCATCAATACCCCTAGATTATTTCCAGTCCTCGTTCCAATATATAGCCTCCTCTTTAAATTTATACGCCGCTAACTCCACTGTCTCTCTACCCATTACATGCATAACATCTAAGGCCCTTTGAATTTGATCAATAAAGTCCTATGGGTCCTCGTTAAGATTTGATCCAGTAAAAGTGGGAGGATCCATCTTAAGAAAATCCTATGTTCGAAGGCTAGCCGCCCTATCTGTACCACTAGGACCCGTGGTAGGAATGGCTTGCCCTTGATCTTGCCCAGCAACTATACAAGTCAAAAGTTGCACTGTATTTCTAAGATCTTGATCAACAACATTAATAGGTGGCTCTGGGGATATAGTTCTCCTCCCCCTTATTTCTTTCAGAGTGGAGAAAGTTTCTGATGCATGCTTAGCTGGAGCCTCACTTTGATTAGCTGGTATAGTGGGTGACTTACTAGTCCCCTCTCCGGCAGCCACATCTACTTGGTTACCGGTATTCTTGCTTCTGGTAACCGATATCATTACTATAATAAGAGAAACAAATGAATTCAGTGGTCAACTATGACTTTATATACAATATAGGCTCTATCGCACGATCTAAGACATGAAGAAAAGAAATAATTCCTAAATGTCCATAGCCTCTTGTTTATAGATGCGGTGCATGACACACCATAAACAATACTCTATGAAGACACGGCTTTGTGGACTCACTAGTACGAACTTCTCTGATATCACTTTTGTCACGCCTCAAATCCTATTGGGGCGGACTGGCACCCATAACCGAAGAGGCCCGGGAGAACCAGCTCATAACCTTATACTTTCCATGATACCTCTATGACAACCCAAAATTCGAACAGCATCATGTCATATATAAAAGGAAATAATCACCTGTATAAGCTCGAGCACACACACACACATATATATATATACAATACTTGGCCATTGGAGCCATCGCATCTATTAACAAAACACCACCTTGACTGTACATTAGGTCTACAAAGCCTCTAGACAATACACATAGTTTAACTAAGGTCGGGACACACCCCGCCATATAACTAACTTCTATACAATACAAAAAGTGACTGGATATGACACGGAAAGCCCCGAAGCAAATCGGAGCTCACCAAAAGCAGCTGGATATCCTGGATCCTACTTGTGCAGTGTATGAGCTGAGGTACCTGTGCCTGCAGCACAAAATGCAGGTCCCCCGTGGGGGACGTCAGTACAAAATATGTACTGAGTATGTAAAGCTGTAGATAATCACATATGATATAGAAGCTCAATAGAAATCAGAAACAAGTGAATAAATCGTAATAGGAGTGAACCACACTTACTAGAACTTGTGACAACCTCTACATTGTATTTATTCAATCACTTTACCTTCATTCTTATCATCTTTGTAATCATTACTATACTGTACTGTGACCATTA
>NW_025872280.1:0-1771 GCF_002878395.1 Capsicum annuum
TTCCTTTATTTAACCATTTTCGAGTTACAAAGTCACAAACCTAACCACATTCAAAGCAAATAAATTCCCTTTAAAGTTCATACACTTAACCATTTTCCGGCAACTAAGTCACCTACCAAACCACATTCAAAACAATAAAAATCCCTTTAAAGTTCCTACAGTTAACTATTTTCAGGCAACTAAGTCACCAACCAAACCACATTCAAGAGAAAAAATCCCGGTCAAAGTTCCTAGACTTAACCATTTTCAAGCAACTAAGTCACCACCAAACCACATTCAACATAGAAAAATACCCTTTAAAGTTCCTAAACTTAACCATTTTCAAGCAACTAAGTGACCAACCAAACCACATTCAAAATAAAAAAATTCTCTTTAAAGTTCGTACACTTAACCATTTTCAGAAACCTAAGTCAACTACCAAACCACATTCAAAACAAAAAAATTCCATTTAATATTGCTACAGTTAACCATTTTCAAGCAACTAAGTCACCAACCAAACCACATTCAAAACAGAAAATTTCTATTTAAAGTTCCTACACTTGATCATTTTCAAGCAACTAAGTCACCAACCAAACCACATTCAAAATAATAAAATTTCCTTTAAAGTTCCTACACTTAACCATTTTCTGGCAACTAAGTCACCTTCCAAACCACATTCAAAACAAAAAAAATACCTTTAAAGTTCCTCTATTTAACCATTTTCGAGTTACAAAGTCACAAACCTAACCACATTCAAAACAAAAAATACCTTTAAAGTTCTACAGTTAATCATTTTCAAGCGACTAAGTCACCAACTAAACCACATTCAAAACAAAAAATTCCCTTCTAAGTTCCTAGACTTAACTATTTTCAAGCAACTAAATCACCAACCAAACCACATTCAAAACTAAAAAATTCTCTTTAAAGATCCTACACTTAACCACTTTCAAGCTACTAAGTCACCAACCAAACCACATTTAAAACTTCACTTTAATGTTCCTACACTTAACTATTTTCATGCAACTAAGTCACCTACCAAACCACATTCAAAACATAAAAAATCTCTTTAAAGTTACTACAGTTAACCATTTTCAAGCAACTAGGTCACCAACCAAACCACATTCAAAACAAAAAATTCCATTCAAAGTTTCTAGACTTAACCATTTCCAAGCAACTAAGTAACCAACCAAACCACTTTCAAAACAGAAAAATATCTTTAAAGTTACTACTCTTAACCATCTCCAAGTAACTAAGTCACCAACCAAATCACATTCAAAACTAAAAAATTCTCTTTAAAGATCCTACACTTAACCATTTTCAAGCTACTAAGTCACCAACCAAACAACATTTAAAACTTCACTTTAATGTTCCTACACTTAACTATTTTCATGCAACTAAGTCACCTACCAAACCACATTCAAAACATAAAAAATCTCTTTAAAGTTACTACAGTTAACCATTTTCAAGCAACTAGATCACCAACCAAACCACATTCAAAACAAAAAATTCCATTCAAAGTTTCTAGACTTAACCATTTCCAAGCAACTAAGTCACCAACCAAACCACTTTCAAAACAGAAAAATATCTTTAAAGTTCCTACTCTTAACCATCTCCAAGTAACTAAGTCACCAACCAAATCACATTCAAAACTAAAAAATTCTCTTTAAAGATCCTACACTTAACCATTTTCAAGCTACTAAGTCATCAACCAAACCACATTAAAAACAAAAAAATTCACTTTAAAGTTCCTTTATTTAACCATTTTCGAGTTACAAAGTCACAAACCTAACCA
>NW_025872281.1:0-1884 GCF_002878395.1 Capsicum annuum
ATGTTATTTTTTCATCTCATTATTTATCTATCAAGTGTAGAATTTTTGAAGACATATTAATTCTTTTTCTTTTATTTTTTTCTTTGCATGAATCTATTTTGGAGTTCAAGTGGATTCTTTTCCTCTTGCATTTTGTAATGGGTCAATGAGGCCTGTCACACCCCTTTTTCGTACTCCAAAAGAAAGAATTCGTTTTAAGTTTTGAAAGGGTTTTATTATTAAAGTGACAAAAGATGAAAATTGTTTCGAAAAGGATTCATTAGTTTCAAAACTCAGAGTCTCCACTTGGCATAAATCGGGTGTGCCAAGTCACCCATGAATATCCTTTTTCAAAATGATTTTGACTCTATAAAACTGATCCGCGAACAGAGATTTTGGCTAAGAAATTCTGTTGATCGAGGGGAAGGTGTTAGGCACCCCTCGATCCCGTGGTTCGACCACGGTCACTTGATGGAGCGTATCGACTAATCTGACACTACGAATATATAAACCACACAAAAACACGTAAAATAATCAAACCAACAAATAAAACAAAACAATCCAAAAATATAGTGTCCAGTCCAATTATTACAACCCGAAAAATAAATAAAAATGCGAAAATAAATCCTATCTAACCTATACTAATCCTAACTACGCTCCCCGACTTTATCCGATGCCTCGGGCCTTGATCACGATCCGCCTTCGCCAACATGATACGTCGGGGCATTCCCTGGTGAATAAATACATCAATCTCTGGGGCATTCCTCGACCAAATGAATACATTTAATGGAATGTGATGAAAATGAAGAAAAGCACTCAACACAAATATTTACACATTCGATGATTAAAATCCTACGAGTTGCCTACCCTCCAAAACTTAGAACTTGCCTATCAATGCCCGACCTAAGACATGATACAATTACACTAAAGATCAATATTTATTTCAAAATAAACCGACAACAATAAATCAAGACTAATCTTGTTCATTTTATCGATTTTTCGATCCCGACCCCAAACAACAACTTTAATTCTCAATCAACGATTAACTAATCTTTAGACTATCAATTTAATCTTCATAATCCGAATTCAATACCAACCAACATTCACGATTCAAACATCACAAAATCAAAGCTTTTATTGTGCCAAATAATGCGATTAGAAAATAGAACCGGGTCCGAAAGCCTCAAATCAAACCTTAATCGTGAACTCAATATATGCTCGTTTCCATTTTGACCGTTCAGCGACAGACCATCAAAATCGAACTGAAATTGGTCCAGTCCGATCGGGTTAAAGATGGGGTCATGGTTCCTATCGCGACGGAACTCCAGCGAGCTCCGACAATGACGAAGAACAAAGAGATGCAAAAAACAGTGACGTTTTCGGTGAGAACTCGCCGAAAAAGACCTCAACTCTGATGTAATTCCCCCTTTCTCACTCTTTCGATTGGCTCTACTCAGTTCTATCTCTCTTATCTCAACCTCTCCGTCTCTCGCAGCTCTCTCTCTCGATCTTTCCCTTTCACTCTTGAGTGTCCTGTGTGTGTGTGAATATTGGTGTATCAGTGTGTATATATTGGTGATGATGAGTGTGACTCAGAGAGAGTGGTGTTTTTCCTTGTGTTGATGGAAATTGGAGTAGAAGAATGGTTGTTGTCTTTGTTGTGTGAATGAAGCCAAAGAAAATCCCCAAAAAATGGAGTCCCCTGCCCTTTGTCCTCTATATGTATATAATTCTCCTAATGCCAAAAAGTACCCAATTCTGTTATGGTGTCCAAAAATGTGTAAAGGCGTAGGGGGGTTGGGTAGGGTAGTGGTGAGGTGGGGTAGGGGTGGTTAGGATGGGATAGAATTTGTTAGGATAAGATAAAAATTGTTAGGGGTTGTTATTTTTGTCATTTTATGGGGG
>NW_025872281.1:1984-4806 GCF_002878395.1 Capsicum annuum
AAATCCCCAAAAAATGGAGTCCCCTGCCCTTTGTCCTCTATATGTATATAATTCTCCTAATGCCAAAAAGTACCCAATTCTGTTATGGTGTCCAAAAATGTGTAAAGGCGTAGGGGGGTTGGGTAGGGTAGTGGTGAGGTGGGGTAGGGGTGGTTAGGATGGGATAGAATTTGTTAGGATAAGATAAAAATTATTAGGGGTTGTTATTTTTGTCATTTTATGGGGGGGTGGGGATAATTACATGGTTGAGGGTACACGATAGGATAAGGTAAAAAGGTGAAAATTAATCTTTCGGAGGGACAAAATTACGTGTCTACATCATGCCCCCTTTGAATGTAAACACACAGTGTTTTCAGAAAAAGAAGTAGACAATGAGACAGAATTTTATCCTGACTTTTTTTCAAAAGCACGGAGAAAAAAGAAGGAGGGAAACCAGGTCTTGACTTAGGACATCAGTCCTACCCAAATTATGAAAAACAACCTATCACAGGTACTTCCAAAGGAAGGAGAAGGGCTATACCGAGTTGGAGTGTTGAGTGAGGTTCCATCGAGGTTTCGGTCCACGGTTCTATCATTACATCAAAATAAGAATTATAAGTTAAAGTATAAATGAAATTACAAAAATCCTATCTATACCGCTTCTGTTGAGACTTTTGACTTAAGTTTCATCACCTTATTCTTCAGGCAGGCTCCTGTCTTGCAATTCCATCACTTGTTGCCTGGTTTTCAATAGCTTCACCTTGTTGCTTAACTTTCCATTTATTCACCTTGTTCTTCAGGCAGACTTCTGACTTGCTATTTTTTCAATCCGTTGACTTTCATATTTTCACCTTGTTGCTTTGTTTTCAATTTCTTCACCTTGTTGGTTGACTTTTCATTTATTCGCCCTGTTCTTCAGGCAGGCTCCTGAAATTACATCAAAACTAAAAAGAAAATTATTCCAAACAAAGATTATTATAGAGAGATTTCATTTGCTAGAAATGTAAAGTTCCAAAACAGGAACTAAATTTTTTTGCCCCAGTTGATCATCAGAAGACTTTTGGAAAAGTCACATCATACCTACTTGCATGTTGCAATAATGAATCAAGACTCTAACCAAGAAATGCATCTCTTGAGAGCACAATTAAATAAGCAAGACTAGGAAGTGTGTCTCCTAAGAATTAAAGTGAGGGATTCTAACTAGAAAGTGCATCTTCTAGAGATACAAGTTTAAGTTAAAAATGTGTCACCTGATAAATGAAAACTAGCAAGGAAGTGCGTCTCCTAAGGATTAAGTGCAATAACTCGACTGGAAAGTGCATTTTCTAGAAATCAAGACTCAAGTTAGGAAGTGCATCACCTAAAAATAAAAATTCGAAATACCCAATCAAGAAAGTGCATCTCCTTACCAATGTTGCTTGAATTATCAAAACAAGGAAGTGCATCTCCTTACCAATGCCACTTGAATTACTCAAACAAGGAAGTGCTTCTCCTCACAAATGCTTCTTGAATTAACCAAACAAGGAAGTGCATCTCCTTAGAAATGTTTTCATGACTTAACCAAATAAGAAAGTGCTTCTTCTTACAAATGTTGCTCGAATTGCCTAAACAAGAAAGTGCATCTCTTTACAAATATTGCTTGAATTAACCGAACAAAGAAGTGCTTCTCCTTACCAATACCGCTTGAATTACCAAAACAAGGAAGTTCTTCTCCTAACTAATGTCTCTTGAATTACTCAAATAAGGAAGTGTGTCTCCTCATAAATGTTTCTTGAATCAACCAAATAAGGAAGTGCTTCTCCTTACAAATGTTGCTCGAATTGCCTAAACAAGGAAGTGCGTCTCCTTACAAATGTTGCTTGAATTAATCAAACAACGAAGTGAATCTCCTTACCAACACCGCTTGAATTACCAAAATAAGGAAGTGCGTCTTCTAACAAATTTTGCTTGAATTAACCAATCAAGGAAGTGCGTCTCCTTACAAATGTCGATCGAATTACCAAATAAGGAAGTGCGTCTCCTAACAAATGTCTCTTGAATTACTCAAACAAGGAAGTGAGTCTCCTCATAAATGTTTCTTGAATTAACCAAATAAAGGAAGTGCATCTCCTTACAAATGTTGCTTGAATTGTCCAAACAAGGAAGTGCTTCTCCTTACCAACATCGCTTGAATTACAAAAACAAGAAAGTGCATCTCCTAATAAATGTCTCTTGAATTTCTCTAACAAAGAAGTGCATCTCCTTACAAATGTTGTTTGAATTACCCAACCAAGGAAGTGCGTCTCCTTACAAGGAAGCGTGTCTCCTAGAAATCTTGAATTATGAGTTTTACCATGGCTTTGAATACCAAATAGATGCAGAAATATTATCTCTTTCATTTGTGAAAGTGCGGTATTGCAACTTTAGATGTTTAGGCTTTGAAATCCCTGATTCAAAGGTAACATGTGTTCCTATTTCATACAAAGAAAATTTGTTAGTTTAAAAACATGGTGGCTGGTTTGTGGCTTTGGCTTTCGTGGAAATCGCTCTTGCCCCAGTCGCATTTAATCTTGATTTCAACCATTAACATGTGTCACTAGCTTGCTGCATCATTGACCCGAACTCAGATTATTAAGAGTGACTCTGAAACAAATACAGTATCCCTGCTTTGTCATACTTCTTAGATAAACCCTTTGAACCTTGGTATTTCCATGAGTTCCCAGACTTGTCGGTTGACAAAACTTTCTGCATGCCTTATTTTGGCTTACAATCATGTCTTTAGCATGTGCTGGCCCTTTTGTTTTGCTTTGTGCAATTGAAGAAGCTGGTAGCCAGTTTTGAAATCTTTCTCACTTATTTTGACA
>NW_025872282.1:0-1998 GCF_002878395.1 Capsicum annuum
CGATAGAGTTTGCAACTCTTTTCTATGCATTAGTACTTAAGACATAAGAGTTGTTGGTGTTTTATGTGAAATGATTTCCGACAGAGTTTGCAACTCTTTTCTATCTTTCAGATGTCATCTATGAGTATTATGTTTCATCTTATAAAAGAACTTCATTCTAGCTAGCATTTGTAGCTATGCTTCAGTTTTTAGTAGTAGTATCATGGTTCATAGCTGGTCAATACAATTTCTAGTAGCAATTGTACGTTGCTTTGTACTGTATGTTTTTCCTGCTTACAAATGCACCTAAAGACAAATCAAATAACTTTCTAACACTTTCCTTCTGCTTCCTTAGCAACAAAAACGTACCCAAGAAAAACGGCTAGAATATTGTAGGCTAGAATATTGTAAGGCACGTCAACAACTCAATCTTTGAAATTTCATAAGTTGTATAGTCTTCTATGAAATTCCATAAGAAAAAAGGACACTCTTTAGTTTACAATGAAACCAGTGCAATTCCTTACTGCTACAGGCTGGAGAATTTTCAGCCGCAGCTTTTAAAATATCCTCTGAATTCAATCGTGCTAACGTCGATGGGCTAATCTTCACAACAACTGGATTCTTTTTCTTAATTTGTTCTTCTGCCGTTGACCTTTTACCAAGTGAACTGACTGATACGGTGTCAAGAGGAACTACATCATACTGCAGGGAAACACCAAAAGATTAAACAAAAGTTAGTAAATTAACCTTTTTCTATGCACTTATACAAAAACATTAAAGCATAAAATTTCCAGCTCAAGCGGTATACTTGATACTACACAATCCATCTTATATATGTCATACTGTTCTCGATCTTCTTAACTATAATCAGATCATATAAAGCTATACCGATCACAACCAGATAATCCCTTAATGGTTGTAACAACCATACCAAAAAATCAACTCAAGAGGAACTGTTCAAGATTTGCTAAAATATCCGATAACTTTTGGTAACATAAGAGCCCTACCAAGCTCAAGATTAAACATAGTTTCTGTAATACACTGGAAATTTTCTTCGTAAAGATTTCATGAGAAACGTATCGATTGAGTTCTATGCTTTAGAGATCCATAAATTTTTTGTGTAGTATTTCTAAGAAGTTGCCCTACCATTGCGTAGAGTATCGAATAAGATTTACAACGATATGTAGATCATCAAAAACGGACACTCGAGCGATGAGTTACGACCATTCCGATCGAACTACGGCCATTTTGATCGAACTGTGAACAGTAAAACGTGTAGGAAATTAAAATTACTGCAGCCAGGTGAATTTCAGGGTCAACTTCAAACGATCATAAATCCTTGTACATAATGATATGGGTGATCTACTATATATAAACGGAAAGCTCTGCGAGTCCTCTTTCTAATGAAATTGGTTTCATCCAATTTGACTATCGGAGAAAAAAGTTATAGTCAATCTAGTTCATCCTATCAAAAGCGAATTTTTGGGTCAACTTCAGACGACCATAACTCCTTGTACATAATGATATGGGTGAGCTACTATATATCAACGGAAAGATCTAAGAGTCCTATTTCTAATGAAATTAGTTTCGATCAATTTGGCTGTCAGATTAAAACGTTATGATCGATCTACTACAGCCTATCAAAACAGTCCACCAATGATTGAATGAATAAACTTTGATTTATATGATTATCACAATGTTTTCATGATATGATTTAATAATTATCATTGCGAATTACACACTTTTACCACGAGGTAGTATTTTGAATGATTTTGGGACGTATGTCGAGATGGTATTTTGGAATAATATTTTGAGATATGTGTCAAGCTTTATGCTTCCCAATGACGATTTGAATTATTGAATATATATTTGAGACATAAGATGTCTTGATATCTATAATTGTAAATTTCATATTTTTATTTTGAATGATTTCGAGATATATGTTGAAATGGTATTTTAGAATGATTTTGAGATTTATGATAAGCTTAAAGTTTCTTTATGACGAAATTGAATCATTGA
>NW_025872282.1:2098-3239 GCF_002878395.1 Capsicum annuum
GAGACATTTTCAGCTTCATTCTCTCAGAATTATATTTCAATCAGTTGCTTTTGAGTTATACCGATGAAAAGGGTTAGCTTGGGGTCACTTGTGACCCTAAGCATCGTGTGGCATCTCGGAACTTGATTTTCGGGACGTTACAGTTTCTCCCAGGAGTCCACTTCAAAGAGCTTTTATCCACAAGCCGGCAAAGCATTGACCACATTACCGGGTTAAATGGAATTTCTTTTCTTCTGATAAGTTCACATGGAATTTTTTTTTGTGTGGAACTGGTAACCTTGATAAGCTTACATGGAATTGAAGCTAAGAAATGTGAAAATAGAAACTAAATTCAAATTGAGATGCCAACTGAAGACTGTTCGAAAGTAGCACCGCGAACACAATAAAGGGTTGTTAATACCATAACCAACTGAATGACAATTATAAATTAGCACCGCAAACTCAATAAAAGTTACCATACCTAACTGTTAAAGTTTTCAAATTCTACCATTGATGTTAGGTGATAGTAAAGTTTATTAATTGTATTTACATAAGCTTTACATAATTAAGACAGTTTAACTTTTACACTTTTATCTATGTACTCATTTTGACATCCAATTATGGGTTCTAAATTAAAACATGATACATTTGCAAATTGATATGCAAGAGAAACTTAGTGCAGCATATAAATTTTGGAGTGAACTACATATAACCTATGAATTCGGACTACATATAACCTATGAATTCATGTGAATCTAGATTTTATATGTATATTAAGAACTTTACTACATATCTACAAATATTTGATAGTGAACTCAGTCATTACCCAAATATTGTTATATATACACTTAAGACCAACAAGAACTCATAAACTTCAAATGCCTACATAAGCATAACAAATTGTCTACAATCTACAAAGTTAAACCTGTGTACAGCCCACTATATATACAATATGCCTACATAAGCATAAGATTGTCAGTTCTTCAATTTCAATTTCAAGATTGGGCACAAAGTGTCATCCACTGAAGAATCTGAAGATTTCTCCTCTCTCCTCTGAGAACGGGCGAAGAAAGTTCTTGAAAGATGATGAATTGAGAAGGGGAAGAAGCAAGAGCAGCGATTCCTGCATATTAGAACAGTTGATAATGTACTTCCATTCATT
>NW_025872283.1:0-494 GCF_002878395.1 Capsicum annuum
TGTCGTCCCTGACTAAAGGCGCTCTCTGATGCAACGGTTGACATTGGAACATTCAAGATATCTCTAGCTAATCTTGAAAGCACATGATATTGTGTTTCATTACTCCTTCACCAATTCAACGTGTTGATCCATCGTCTGCGATCCTCTGGCGTCGTTCGAAGATAATATTTTAGCTCTTTCCGATAAGTTGATGTGTAAACTCTTTCATCAACACTATTTCAACAAGTTAAAACATAAAAGGAATCAGAAAAACACTATGTGCCGGCCTTTTAGAAGATGATGGCTCATCGGGAGGATAAGGAGCGACAGTTGGAGTGCTATTTGTAGGTACGGCTAAATCAAATAAATCAACATAGTGATTATATAATTTTTCTATGTAATCCTTTGCATTAGCCGTAGCCGTCCACAAATCAGGTTGCACTTGTTCAGAATCATGGTTAGTATTTATTTCTAAGTTAGTATAAATAAGAGTACTAAAGTGACACATATTATTA
>NW_025872283.1:594-1425 GCF_002878395.1 Capsicum annuum
TGAATTTGGGGAATTTTATTGATTGCAAAATGATCCAAAATTTATTAATTTACATGAATAAAAAATCTACAAATTATGCATCATTTTTTTCAACTCATGCATGTTAATATTAACGGAAAATTACATAGGATAGTCGAAGTCAATGGGGGCAAAATCATGCATTGGACTTGATTTTGCAGAGTTCTCCCGTGAAGACATAATTTCTTCAAGTTTCAGCTCGTCGCTCGGCTCCGGTTACATTTCTTGGTTTCTTCTTTCCGCTCTAATCCAATCTCTGAGGCAAACTAGAACATTCACTGCATTGCTTCCCAATAAGTGTCGGTTGTCTCCAAGTTGCTGTCGTCCCTGACTAAAGGCGCTCTCTGATGCAACGGTTGACATTGGAACATTCAAGATATCTCTAGCTAATCTTGAAAGCACATGATATTGTGTTTCATTACTCCTTCACCAATTCAACGTGTTGATCCATCGTCTGCGATCCTCTGGCGTCGTTCGAAGATAATATTTTAGCTCTTTCCGATAAGTTGATGTGTAAACTCTTTCATCAACACTATTTCAACAAGTTAAAACATAAAAGGAATCAGAAAAACACTATGTGCCGGCCTTTTAGAAGATGATGGCTCATCGGGAGGATAAGGAGCGACAGTTGGAGTGCTATTTGTAGGTACGGCTAAATCAAATAAATCAACATAGTGATTATATAATTTTTCTATGTAATCCTTTGCATTAGCCGTAGCCGTCCACAAATCAGGTTGCACTTGTTCAGAATCATGGTTAGTATTTATTTCTAAGTTAGTATAAATAAGAGTACTAAAGTGACACATATTATTA
>NW_025872284.1:0-2576 GCF_002878395.1 Capsicum annuum
GGCACTCCGAATTTGCAAATCAAGTTATTCCTGATGAAATTTGCAACCACTTTCTTAGTGATGGCTCTGTACGAAGCATCTTCGACCTACTTAGTGAAATAATCAATGGCAACCAAAATAAATCTATGCCCATTCGATGCTAGTGGCTCTATTGGTCCGATGAAATCCATGCCCCAAGCTACAAAAGGCCAAGGAGAATTCATTGCGTGAAGCTCGTATGGAGGCATTCGAATCAGATCTCCGTGTATTTGACATTTTGGACATCTCTGCACAAACTTACTACAATCATTTTCCACAGTCATCCAAAAGTAACCGGTTCTCAGGATCTTTCTGGCAAGGACAAACCCATTCATGTGGGGCCCACAAACTCCAGTGTGTACCTCGTTTATCAACTTATTGGCTTTCGTCACATCGACGCATCTTTGGAATCCCAAATCAGTAGTTCTCCTAAAAAGAATTTCTCCACTTGGAAAGTAATTCTTTGCCAAACGCTGGATTGTCTTCTTTTGGTTGTTACTAGCCTCTTCAGGATATATTCCAGATTCCAAATACCTCTTAATGTCATAG
Source organism: Capsicum annuum (assembly GCF_002878395.1). Lineage (NCBI taxonomy): Eukaryota > Viridiplantae > Streptophyta > Magnoliopsida > Solanales > Solanaceae > Capsicum > Capsicum annuum. Next base: position 568 of record NW_025872284.1, read on the forward strand.
TACCAAGGCCTTCCATCAGGCTTCTCTTCTACGTGTATGCAATGCGCGGGTTGCTCCTTTAGTCTTATTTCCAAAGGACGATGTAACTTTGATCCGGGTGCTGACTCATGGAAGATATCGTGGCCAAAGCGTCAGCAAACTCGTTTTGTGTTCGTGGGATATGTCTGAAATCAACATCCTTGAATCTTCCGCATAATTCTTGCACCAGCTCCACATAAGGAGTAATCTTGGAGTTTTTTACCACCCATTCTCCCCGTACCTGGTGAATTAGTAAGTCTGAATCTCCGATGGCTAGCAATTCACGAACACCCATATCAAGTGCCAATTTGAGCCCCAGGATGCAAGCTTCATATTCAGCCATATTGTTGGTGCATGGAAAACATAACTTAGCAGTTACCGGATAATGCTGGCCCATTTCTGACACCAAAACTGCTCCAATTCCTGAACCTTTGAAGTTGACCGCCCCATCAAAAAATAGCCTCCATCTGGGATAGATTTCTATGATATCTTCTCTTACGAACAAAACTTCCTTATTTGGAAAGTATGTCCGAAGTGGCTCGTATTCCTTATCAACTGGGTTTTCAGCCAAATGATCTGCTAAGGCTTGCCCCTTGATTGCTTTTTGGGTTACATACACAATGTCAAACTCACTCAGGAACATTTGTCACTTGGCTAGCTTTCCTGTAGGCATGACCTTCTGGAATATATACTTTAATGGATCTATTCTCGAGATGAGGTAAGTTGTGTAGGACGATAGATAATGCCTCAACTTTTGTGTCGTCCAAGTCAAAGCACAACATGTCCTTTCTATAAGAGTGTAATGGGCTTCATATGGTGTGAACTTTTTACTCAAGTAGTAAATGGCTTTCTCTTTCCTGCCGGTCTCATGTTGCCCGATGACGCATCCAAAAGCGTTTTTTGAGACTGACAGGTAAAGCAATAATGGAATTCCTTCTCTCGGTGGGACCAAAATCGGTGGTGCAGACAAGTATTCCTTGATGCGATCAAAAGCTCTCTGACATTCTTCTGTCCACTCATTCAATGCATTTTTCTTCAACATCTTAAGAATTGGCTCGCATATGACTGTTGATTGAGTGATGAATCTGCTAATGTAATTCAGACGACCCAGGAAACTCATAACTTCTTACTTGGTCCTCGGCAGTGGCAAGTCTTGAATTGTCTTAATTTTGAATGGGTCTAGCTCGATCCCCCTTATGCGACTATGAACCCCAGCAACTTCCCTAATGGCACACCAAAAACACACTTAGAAGGATTTAACTTCAAACTGTACCTTCTTAATCTGTTGAAGAATTTCTCCAGATGAGTTAGATGATCCAAACTCTCGCGAGATTTGATAATTGCATCATCCACGTACACCTCAATCTCCTTATGGATCATATCATGGAAAATCATCGTCATGGCCTCATATATGTCGCACCTGCATTCTTGAGACCAAACGGCATTACCCTGTAAGGATAAACACCCCAGGGTGTAACAAAAGCCATTTTTTCTGCATCTCCCTTATCCATCAGTATCTGATGATAGCCACAAAACAATCAACGAATAACTGCATTTCATGTTTTGCACAGTTATTGATGAGAATGTGGATGTTGGGCAATGGAAAATTATATTTAGGATTGGCTCTGTTCAAGTCACTATAGTCAACATAAATTCAAATCTTGCCATCCTTCTTTGGCACAGGAACGATATTGGCCAACCATGTCGGATATTTTATGACCTCGACAACCTTAGACTGGATTTGTTTTGTAACTTCTTCCTTGATCTTTAGACTTAAATCTAGCTTAAATTTTCTCATTTTTTGCTTGACTGGATTAAACTCAGAATTTATCGGCAATTTATGTGACACAATACTGGTGTTCAACCCTGGCATATCATCATAGGACCAAGCAAACATATCGATATACTCCCACAACAGGTGGATGAGCTCTTCCCTTTGTGGCGCCGCGAGGTGGCCACTGATACTGGTCTCTTTGATTTCATCGTGATCT
>NW_025872285.1:0-1027 GCF_002878395.1 Capsicum annuum
ACACCCGAGCAAGAAGTTATGACCTTTGAAAGTGATAAGCGTCGCCTAACCAATCGCCCATGGCCACTGGAAAGCATAGGCAATAGCCTAGGCGGCGCCTATGTGAACATAGGCAATAGCCTAGGTGGCGTCTATGTGAACATAGGCAATGGGATGGGCGGCGCCTATGAAAAGAATTCTAGTGACTTAAACACTCCGTGTTGAGGACAAAGTGGTCCTTTTCCACCCTTATTTAGCCCTAAAACACGAAATCTAGTTCCAAGGACCCCAAAATACATATTCTTTCATCAAAAGTGCTCAAGGATACTCCTTAGGATTTCAAACAAAAAACCCAAATAGTTCAAGATTTGACCGTAGGTTTTCAAAGATAATTACATATTTGGAATCACCAATCCGCAAGCTTCAAAAACATCTATTATCCTTGGAAATAGAGGTACGTGGGGTTATCCAGAAATCTCATGGGTGTAGTGTTTATGAACATGCATGCTTTTAAATGGGGGTTTTCAATCAAATGCTAATATCTTGCGTTCAATATGATTTCTAAGTCATTTTCTTTATGTCATGGGAATTGTTTGCCTATATGCTTCAATAGTTGAAACCATGCATATGTGATTTGAGATTTTCCATGGAAATTTGATAAATATGAATGATAAATTATTTTCAAATTCCCATGATAATGTTTTGATACTCCATATTGTATTGTGATCAACAAAAGAGAGCATGAATTTGAAATAAATATTGTTCACCACTTATAAATGATGAAGCACCTTGATTTTTACATGATTATGCATATGTGGATGTGATATTGATGACTTGCAAGTCGGGTATGATGATACCCTTCAGAATACGATATGTGATTGAATAATATGAAATTTGAATGCATTGATTTTACATGAGAAAGGTGGATGCCCGAAGTAGGCGTTTGAGACACAAGGGCTCATCGCTGGAAAACGTGTTTGCCGACATGGAATATTGGTACCAGGCTAAGTGATCTTGTGTACTTGACTTCATGACATTCCTAAATTGG
>NW_025872286.1:0-1459 GCF_002878395.1 Capsicum annuum
TGCATTTGGACTTTGAATGGAAGTGGAAGTGCCAAGGTTTTGATCGCTTTTACTGTTGTTCTTAGCTTTGGATCTAGTGGCACCTGCAAATGAAAAACTGTTAGTGCCTGTTGACCCCGTTAGAGAAAAAAGTTGCTAAGGACATAGGGTGATGTAAGGAACCTCTGGTGCGACTTGTAGGGGATTGAATTTCACTTTCATAAATTGCTGAATCAGTTACCTCACTGGAAGCATGAGAACTTGATTTCGACTCAGCACATGCTGGTTATGCAGGGGAACATTCTATTTCCGCTTCCGTTGATGGATCAGTGACATCAGAATTGTTACATGATCTAGAAAATGAAGTTACAGAACATTCAAGAGAACCAAATAATGCATTGTTGTCCACCCCTTCCCATCATAGATCATCAAAAATGCAGCAGATACAACAATCTGCACCATGTTTGCACATTGACTTTGTAAGTTTTCTCAATCCATTTTGCCTCTAGCCTCTTTATATATTTCCAGCTGTCTTGCCAAATGACTTGAGAGCCTTCTTATTAGTATCTACATCTTAAGTGTACCAAATTCTGAACACCCCCATCATATGGATTTTTAAAAAGAATAGTAGTGAAGGATCAACTATCGATATAAGGTACTACGACATGATGTCTTGTAACAGCTACTACCTCCTCTACATTGTTTTTAAATTCTTTCGCGGGAATTAAACCATAAATGAACCATATAACTCATAGAGACAAGCATGAAGCTCAGATGCCCTCCGTCATAAAAGTTTCAAAATGAGAACCTTGTAAATAAAACATGAAATAGTAACAGCTGAATGAACAGGCAATTGACTAGGAGAAAATTACCTTCTGTAATTACAGATTCATCAATTTCGTCTTCTTCTTCTTTTTGAGCCACCGTGATGCTCTCCATGCTATCCACTTTCTGTTAATGGCTTTGAGCATTTTTGGCAGTAATTTCTTGTTCCTTCCTCTCGATGTGGAACTTATTCAACTTTTCCTCAAACTCCTCAATGCATGATTTGAATTCAGGTTTAGCAAACTTCTTCCCCAAATTAAAGACATTCAAACAGGCAAATAAAGCTTTAACACTGTGAAATGAATTCCCAATAACTTCCAAAAACTAGTCCAAGCCAAAAGCCTGGTGATGCCACAACAAATTTTACCTTGTTGATAATAGTTTGAAAATTCTCCATCGCAGCGTCTTCAGATAAGGCACGTTCGTTCATACATTTTAAACAACTCTATCAGCTTTCGCATGCTCTTATCAGTGTATGATAGCTGAGATAGGCAATAGGATATGAACTCGTATAGCCTAATATCTGCATAAAAGAGCATATTAACATGCAGAAGTTTCTCTAGTGATAATTCAAATAGCAAATCAGAAACTCACTAAAATCTATTCATTCAAAGGTCTCCTAATTATAATTTTTCTTTTAAATTTTTGCAAAGGT
>NW_025872287.1:0-1107 GCF_002878395.1 Capsicum annuum
TTTTTTTGAATTGTCTTAGGGTTGTAGTTCATAATCTATCTTTTTATATTTCTTTGCCGTTCATGTTTAAACCCTTCTATCTTAACTAAATAGAATATCCCTTTTTCCATTGTGTTTTAAATATGTGTTGTTTGTTTTGTTTTCTTTACATAGTAAAGTTTATGTTGGCTCTAGTGATATGACATGCTTGCAGAATTTTTAGCTAGACCTTAAAATCCAATTTGAGCATGAACCCTGAATCAGGGGGCTAGAATTAGAAAAAAGGCATTCGAGAAATTGATAGAGTGTTGACACATTTGGTGACCGTGTTGAAGCCTTCTTTCAAAATCAAGGCAAATATTTGAGAATTACAAGAATAACTTGGTCATCAATTGAAAGACATGTCTCAATTAGGTCAAAAATCTGTGATCCTATATCAAGAGAAACAGAAAGAAAATCAATTCCACAAAGGGATGAGTCATTTAATGTGAGGGACGTACAACAAAGGTAGAGTTGTATGTTTGACAATTATAGAAGAAGATCTGACAAACATGCTCAGTTAAAGTTAATGTTGTTAAATGAAAAAAATGATCTTTATTTTTCATTTTATTTCATATTGCATGATATGTACTTGCATTTTCAAGGATTAATATGATGAACACATTTCATTCTGCTATCCAAACATTGTGTCATCCTTTGTTTACTCAATTTGAGCCTTAGTTCTATTTTCTTTCATACCCCTCTTTTGGAATCAGGATAAAGTTAGCAAAGTTCAAAAGAAAAGTGTCAAGCAAAAGAATAGTGTCAGAAAAGTTTAAAAAAAAGAAGAGAAAATTATGTCTACAAAGAAAGAAAAGAAAAGAGTATCAAGAAAAATAGAGTCAGAAAAGGTCCCAAAGAGAAAAGAGTCAATAAAGGAGAAAAGAAAAAGTCAGAACCAAGCAAAAGAACAAGTTATCGAAACTACGTGTGACCTGATTCTCCTGTCTCAGGAGTGGGATCCGTAGGCTGCCCTACTCGGGGCTCGATCCAGCCAAATAAAAAATTTAAAATTGCCCAGTCAAAAGAAATTGGGGCATTGAGTTAATCCTTATTATTTGAGTCGATTCCAAAAGTTGTAAGTCCTAC
>NW_025872288.1:0-3762 GCF_002878395.1 Capsicum annuum
ATTGTAGAGGCTTGGAAACACTCAGACTTTCTTTGCAGGAATTATATTTTGAGTAGTCTCCAAGACAATCTCTATAATGTTTACAGTGAAACTAAGACATCGAAGGAATTGTAGGGGCACTAAAATGGAAATACAAGACAGAGAATGCGGGAATTAAGAAATTCTTTGTTGCAAGGTTCCTGGACTTTAAAATGATAGATAGCAAATCGGTTGTCTCTCAAGTGCAGGAATTGCAAGTAATCATCCATGATCTCCTAGCAGAAGGTATATCTTTGAAAAAAACTTTTGTTGAACAAATTGAAAAATGTTCTTAGTACTCACATAAACTGTTTTGTAGGTTTGATTCTGAATGATGCATTTCAAGTAGCAACGATCATTGAGAAGCTACCACTTATGTGGAAAGACTTCAAAAACTACTTGAAGCACAAACGCAAGGAGATGACTATCGAAGATCTTATTGTCCAACTGCGTATTGAAAAGGATAATAAGGCTGCTGAGAGAAGGTCAAAAGGGAATTCTACAATTAATTGAGCACATATTGTAGAAGATGACCAAAACAATTCTAAGAAAAGGAAGAAAGTTGAACAAGGAAGCAATCAACCCAAGAAGAAATTCAAGGGAAAGTGCTTCAATTGTGGCAAAATTGGCCATAAGTCCACGGATTGTCGTGCCCCTAGGAAAGGCAAGAAAAAGGACGAAGCTAATATGTTTGAGTCCAACAAAGAATGTGATGATCTGTGTGCTATGTTCTCAGAATGCAGCTTGGTGGGGAATCCTCGCGAATGGTGGATGGATTCTGGTGCCACCCGCTATGTGTGTGCCAACAAAGAGTTGTTTTCGTCATTCGCTCCTTCTCAAGTAGAAGAAATGATCTACATGGCTAACTCCGCTACGGCTAAGATAGAAGGAATAGAAAAAGTGGGCTTGAAAATGACTTCAGGAAAGGTCTTGACACTTAACAATGTCTTGTACGTTCCGGAGTTACGTAGGAACTTGATTTCTGTTTCACTTCTAGACAAGAACAGATTCAAATGTGTAACTGTTTCTGAAAAAATTGTAATTAGCAAAGGAGAAGTGTATATAGGAAAAGGCTATCTCACTGAGGGCCTTTATAAGATAAATGTAATGAATGTTGAAATCTATAAAAGTTCAAATTCTTCTTACTTGCTTGAGTTTTATAATTTGTGGCATGAACGTTTAGGCCATGTTAATTACAAAACATTGCGAAGACTGATTAACTTAGAGGTTTTGCCAAACTTTGAGTGCAATAAATCAAAGTGTCAAACGTGTATGGAATCAAAGTATGCAAAGCATTCTTATAAGTCTGTTGAAAGGAATTTCAATCCTTTAGACTTAGTACACACTAACATTTGTGATATGAAGTCGACACCATCACGTGGTGGGAAAAAGTATTTCATAACTTTTATTGACGATTGCACTAGATATTGTTATGTCTATTTGTTAAATAGTAAGGATGAAGCAATAGATGCGTTTAGGCAATACAAAACTGAAGTAGAAAATCAGTTAGAGAAAAAGATAAAAATGATAAGAAGTAATAGGGGCGGAGAATATGAATCTCCTTTCGCCGAAGTATGTGTAGAGAATGGAATTGTCCATCAAACTACGGCCTCGTATTTACCTCAATCTAATGGAATTACGGAAATGAAAAATCGAACTTTGAAGGAAATGATGAATGTCTTACTTAACTTTGAAGGAAATGATGAATGTCTTACTTATAAGTTCCGGTTTACCACAAAACTTGTGGGGGGAGGCTATCCTTACAGTCAATCGCATACTCAATAGAGTTCCCCATAGTAATACACAATCAATTCCTTATGAGAAATGAAAAGGAAGGAAACTCAACTTGAAATATTTCAAAGTGTGGGGGTGTCTAGCAAAGGTCCAAGTTCCAATGCCTAAAAGGGTTAAGATAGGACCTAAGACGGTGGACTGTGTGTTCATAGGATATGCTAAAAGTAGTAAAGCATGTTGTTTTTTGGTTCATAAATCCGAACATCCAAATATAAATGAAAATACGGTAATTGAATCAGATAATGCTGAATTCTTTGAAAATATTTACCCGTATAAAACTAGACATGAACAGTCTAGTGGAGTATCTAAACAACCTCGAGATGAACCAAGTGAGAATGTACATAACGAAGAGAATCCAAGATGTAGTACACGTCAAAGAACTTCTACTACGTTTGGATCAGATTTTGTAACATTTCTCTTAGAAAATGAGCCTCAAACGTTTAAAGAAGTGATGTCATCATCAGACTCATTCTCTTGGAAAGAGGTAGTCAATAGTGAGATTGATTCAATCTTAAGCAACCATACGTGGGAATTGGTTGATCTTCCTCCAGGAAATAAATCTTTAGGTTCTAAATGAATCTTCAAAAGGAAAATGAAAACGGATGGTACCATTGACAAATACAAGGCAAGACTTGTAGTAAAAAGCTTCAAACAAAAAGAAGACCTTGGTTACTTTGATACATACTCGCCGGTAACAAGGATAACGTCGATTCGAATGTTAGTCTTGAAATTCATCAAATGGATGTGAAAACCGCATTCCTAAATGGAGAATTGGAGGAAGAAATTTATATGGAACAACCTGAGGGCTTTGTGGTTTCAGGAAATGAGAATAAGGTGTGTCAACTTATTAAATCATTGTATGGACTAAAGCAAGCACCTAAACAATGGCATGCGAAGTTTGACCAAACCATGTTGGCAAACGGGTTCAAAATAAATGAATGTGATAAATGTGTTTATATTAAAGATACTCCAAATCACCAAGTCATTGTGTGTTTATATGTAGATGATATGTTGATCATCAGTAGAGACATTTCTGACATAAATGCAACGAAACGAATGCTCGAGAGCAAGTTCCATATGAAAGACCTTGAAGTTGCGGAAGTGATCTTAGGTATAAGAATCCATAGAACTCTACAAGGGTTGGCATTGCCAGTCTCATTATATCGAAAAGGTACTTGACAAATTCAAGTATATAGAATTCGGTACTGCCAAGACTCTATTGGATGTGAGCTTTGCACTTCGAAAGAATGAAGGTGAAAGTGACTCACAATTGGAGTACGCAAGAATATTGAGATGTTTAATCTATATAATGAACTGTACACGACCAGACATAGCAAGCGCTATTAGTAAATTGAGTCGGTACACAGGTAATCCCAACAAAACTCATTGGATGGCAATGAAAAGAGTTTTTGGGTATCTAAAATACACTTAATACTATGCCTTGAATTATAATAAATATCCTGAGGTACTTGAAGGATATAGTGATGCAAATTGGATCACCAGATCGAACGAAGTAAAATCCACAAGTGGATATGTATTTACTATCGGTGGAGGAGCATTCTCTTGGAAATCATCCAAACAGACTTGTATTGCTCCCTCTACAATGGAATCTGAATTTATCGCATTGGATAAAGCCGGTGAAGAAGTAGAATGACTCCAAAATTTCTTGGAAGATATTCCTTATTGGTCCAAACCAATGGCACCAGTATGTATACACTGTGATAGCCAAGCGGCAATAGGTAGGGCAGGGAGCATGATGTACAACGGTAAATCTCGTCATATACGACGGAGACATAATACCGTTAAGGAACTTCTATCTAGTGGAATTATCACTGTTGACTATGTAAAGTCAAAGGATAATGTGTCGGATCCACTTACAAAAGGCCTATCTAGAGAAGGAGTGGAAAGGACATCCAAGGGAATGGGTTTAAGGCCCAGGACAAGTCAGCA
>NW_025872288.1:3862-5071 GCF_002878395.1 Capsicum annuum
CGGTAACTCCACCTAGCAGACTGGAGATCCCAAGAGCTAGGTTTAAGGAGATCAAACAAAGTTGTGTCTGATAGGTTCAACATTGTCAAAATACCAACATATTCTCATAGACAATGTTTAGTAAACAAGGATAAGATTTAAGGTGAGAAGTCTTTTAATGATTATCTAAATTTGGCAGATTTGACCAAATAGTTTAATCTATGGGATTGAAAGTTTAGAAATCACCTATGTGAGGGCGAAGTGGAAGCCGCTTCAAGGAGAATGTTAGTAAAGGCCTATTCTCTAAGCTCTCATGAATCCAGGACGTGTTCATGGCTGAAAAGAACAAAACCGTGAGAACCATAAATGGTAAAAGGGTGGTTGTGTGACATGTGTTGTCTAGGTGTACATTAAAGCTCGACGGTTCAAAGATATCAAATTTACCGATTGACCGAGTGCATCCGATGCATGTTCACTACGGAAAGTTCAAAGGGAAATCCACCTATCCAAATGCAATCAGTCTTTGCTTGATGATCACATACTTGTCCGTAAAATTTTACGAAAAAATAGCCATTCCCCATTCATGTGGGGGATTGTTAGGTTCAATATGTATGAAAAAGGTGTGAATGAAAAATGCAGGGACAATACCTTTGAGGAAAAGACATTGTTTTGGAAAAGGAGTGACTATTCAAATAGTTGTGTTTGTTCAGAAAAAGAGATAATGTTTCGAATGAACAGACATGACTCTTCCAAAGGATACAGCTTTTCAGATGAACCATTGCCACCTTTGGGAAGGGGCACTTGATGGCTATATAAACCTGCATTTATCCACAGGTTTAGGCATGAAATTTTTTCTGAATATACAAACTCTTCTTGTCTTCAAAACATTCCGTGTGATCAATCAAATCGTTGAGTGAGTTCGAAGAGATTCCAATTGTTTGAGGCACCACTACAGTTGGTTTGTTTGGCCATTTTATCCTGGGAGGAAAATTCCACAACCTCGATTACTTGAGGGGAATTATTTCCTTAAGAACACTCCGTGAATTCGGAGGACTTGGCCATTTCTGTTTCATCTTAATTTCTAAAAAATAAAACACACTTCTTTGAAAGATTATTTTGATCTTGTGTTGAGGGTGTTGTTGTACTTCATAGTGTTCTTGTTTTAAACTTGAACTAGTATTGAAGTAGTGTTGCGAAAATACAGATTGTGTGTACCCGAAAAACTACAAT
>NW_025872289.1:0-2969 GCF_002878395.1 Capsicum annuum
TTTTGATTTCGAAATACAATATAAGAAGGGTAGTGAAAATTCTTTGCTTGATTTTCTATCTCGCGAATATCTAACATGAATTTTTACACGTACTTCCTCCCTGAGAAAACTATAATTACTATTATCAAATGCATTCCTTTAAACAAAGATATTCATTTTCTTATCTTAGAAAATCTAATTCGTAGCCTAATAGAAGAAGATTTATTCCTTAACCATAACGAATTCCTTGAAAATGAAATTTATTGGTTTGATATTGACTTAAGTAATTAATGTTTACAGATATAATGAAGTTCTTTCTACACTTCTTCTCTGAAAAGTTCTTAATCACCTTTATAAAAGCAGTTCCTCTAAATATGGACCTACACATGCTCAGACTTCAGAAAGTCATTGATGATCTTATCACAAAGGACACACTTTATGAAGATCTCTTTGAATATATGTCATGGTATGCTGATCAAATTCCTAATTATTGATGCAGTATGGATCCTCCTTGGCAAATATCCAAAGGAAGAGAAAGGGGTGGAAGGAGTCAAAATTCTTCATATCAAGGAGGACGAACAAACCCTTCATATTTTGATCGAAGAAATTCTGCATATAGCTCTGCAAGTTCTAATTTTCCTATATTACAATGAGGAAATAGAACTTTAATTAATTCAAAAATTCCTCAAGATGAATCATCATTATTTAAAACTCTGAATATTGGCTCTTCCATGCATTTAGAAGATATTCCTGAAAATCATCCGTTATATAAACAACTGCAATCTTATCTATCAGATCAACAAAAAACTGCAAATTCTTTTGCATCCATAGTTCAAGAAAATTCTGAAGATAAGTCTTCATATGAAAAATTGGATGCTAGAGAACTTATATTATATATTGAAAATCAGCATATTCCTGGTCAAGAAAATTCTGAAGAAGCATGGAGAATACTTAAAAATTATCTTACTGCCAACTTTTATTTTACTGGCGAATGATATAAAATCCGAACTTATTATGAACATATATTAGTGCAAACTTTCAGTGCAACTTTTGATCACAGCCCCCTTGGAGAAACTACCCCTGGAGTACATGGATACTCCAAAATGGTAATTAAAAACTTATACCTATTGAAGAATGAGGTATTTCGTCAATGACTCAACGATCTATGCCAATGGGGCCAATGGGACAAACACTTGCCAATTTCACCTACTGGGATTATATTAAAGCCTTTTCTCAAGTATTATATTATAATAATTATAAGCACAAACACATTTGGTTTATAAAAATTTTTGCTAAAGTATTTGAAAAGCCTATTCCGAATTGATTTATTCAATGGTGGACTCAACATGGACCTACAGTCAAAATATTACCTCCATAATATTCTTCTCTGTATTATTCATGGAAAAAATCCTCCCCTTTCTTAACAGAATTATATCTTTCAGATCATATTTGTAAAATCGATACTATTGATCAGATGTATTTCTACATAGAATTCTCTATCCCTTGGATCCATCGATGGTCCGTAGAAATAAGCTATGACACTCAACAAATTCCTGCTTTATACCGAATATTCTATTGTAATTTCTGGGACAAATTACTTCGAAAAGATCCACAAACTAAAATCACCTATGGTCATGATCAAAGGGAGGAAATAATCAAGAAAATTGCTGAATATGAAAAAACTCCCAAAAAATCAATTTTGGTTGAAGAAAAAAGTCTCAACTATGTTTCTAGAAGAATATCTGCATATGACGGGAATAAAATACAAATGATAGAAGAATATTTATCAAAAGTAAGAGATAAATTACCTTAAACTGTTGAGCAAAATTCAGACATCTCAATGAATAGTACCGAAGCAAATACTGAAGATATTACCGATTCCCAACCTCCGAAAATTCTGATAGAAGAGGAAGAAATTGAAAAAGCTGAAGCATTCATCAAGAAATGGAAAGGCAAAGACAAGATATGACTGCTTGATAAGACCCCTCTGCTTTTTTCTTTTGTAATAGTAAAATCACTGTGCACAGGGACCCATCCATTACTGTGCAAGATTCTCTTTTTATTATTTATAGACGCCTCATTCTTGTGAAGAGACAGAAGTGAAGAAGTCCTTTTGTTTTCTAGAAAAACTCTCCCTCTCTCTCTATCCCTCTTTGTAACATATTTAAGAATTAAATAAAAGAAGAAGCTACTGTTTACTACTATTTCAGTCTGGTTCCCGGCTAGTCAGGTACATATCTCTTTCTTACTTGTGTTCATTTATTTAAACTTCTACCCTAACCCAGTCGTGACTATGTCCTGCTGAAAGGTTTCTTATATCTATGTTGAAGATCGAACTTCGCTGTCATGTTAACTATGAAAGCTCCAGACTCTATCAAAATATAAAAGAATCTTTCTAATTTCTTGACTTGGTTCCAAAATGGAGGTACAGTTGAGTTCAATACACTTATGTTAACCTTGTCTCTGTGACTCTGTCTAGTAAGTTGTGCCTCTCTAGCCCATTGTGCTGTTACGAAAAGGGCGAATTCTGCACAATTAGAACTTCTAGACACATGGGTTTAACATAAGGTTATTAAATCTCTGACAGGCCCCATGTTAGGGTAAAAGAGCCCATACAGTCATTAAACTATTTAAGATTCTTTTCTATTTAGGTTGGTGCTTTGGTTCGGTCTTCCGACTTTGGCTTAATCCGATATTGTTATATGGTCTGGCAGGCTGAGTGGCATACCCAGCCTAAGAGATCCTGTAAATGGTAATAATAATAATAATTAAAAAAACAACAACAACAACAACAACAACACCAAAAAGTGTAAAACAAGAGTAGCGGTTGAACGCGGAAGTTACAAGATTCACATGAAGGGTTGAAGAAATTCTCGATATTTGTCAGGTTAGCCGGCTTGAGAAATTATTCATAGTTGTTATTTATATCGGCGTGTAGGTGTTATTGCAGTAGTAATTATGGCGTTAAGATATTGCTGGTGGTATTAAGT
>NW_025872290.1:0-1176 GCF_002878395.1 Capsicum annuum
GACCTTTCGATAGTCGATTTCGTTGATAATAACATTTAAGAAGGCCCAGACTTCAGAACTTGGAACAGAACCTCAACAGAGACGTACGCTGACTCGATATAGAAATTTGAAACCCCAAAGCTGACCTCGACAGACTGATCGCACGAAAGGAAAAAAAACAGAAACCCAAACTAAAATCGAACTTAAACTTTAAAACTAGCACCGAGCTCGATGAACCAAAATGGAAATCGCAATAAGAGAGTTAACGAATTCGAAAATCCGGTGGACCCGTCGGAACAGTAACCGGAATAATGACTGGGTGTTTTCCGGTGGGTTTTGAACTGAAAAACGAGGACCCTTTGCTACGCCTGAGCTCTGGTAAGTTCGGCAGCAACTGGAAATGGAGATGCGATCTGTAGCGACAACGTTTCCGGTGAAAACTCAGTCCAAATTTCTTCTCTGCTTTTAAACTCTCAACCTCAGATCTTACTGTCTCTGGTCCGATCAGCGCAGGTGACGGCGCTGGTGAGGTTGCCAATGGTGGCTACGACGGAGAGGACGAACGGAGGGAGATGGCGGCGGTTCAAATGGCGACTGGCTTTACTGTTTCGTTGGGGTGGAGACGTTGGTTTCGAAGGGAGGAAGACGGTGATGACGACGTTATTGCTGCCGTCGTTGGCCGAACGAAGAGGCGGCACCGCTTCTCCTTTCGGTTTTGGAGAGAGAGAGAAGGTCTGGAGAGAGGGGGGGCTGATTTTTTTTTTTTTTTTATATATGCTCAGGTCTTTTTTTTGTTACTGATGGTGCCCCTTTCGTGAAGAAGAAGATCAAAATGTATATGGAGTGTGTGGGTTCTTTTATTGTGAGGGTCACGTGGGTGGGGTATTGGGGTAGGGTAGGTGGGGTAGGGTATGGTGGGGGGTAGGGGTAGGGGTAGTGATGTGTTGTCCAAAATTGATAGGAGGAGTGGTTAATTTTGTTACAAAAAAATAATTGGGGATTAGGTTTGTTATTTTTTGTATTTTTATGGGATATAATAATACGGGTGAGGGCACGTGGTAAGACAGGGATAAAAATGTGTAACTTGGATCTTCGGGAGGGACAAAATTAGGTGTTTACAATTGGTAGATATTTAAGCATCACCATTCCCATATGCACCATCTCCCTTGTTAGAACATGAACCTACAAACACATAAG
>NW_025872290.1:1276-1841 GCF_002878395.1 Capsicum annuum
ATATGGAGTGTGTGGGTTCTTTTATTGTGAGGGTCACGTGGGTGGGGTATTGGGGTAGGGTAGGTGGGGTAGGGTATGGTGGGGGGTAGGGGTAGGGGTAGTGATGTGTTGTCCAAAATTGATAGGAGGAGTGGTTGATTTTGTTACAAAAAAATAATTGGGGATTAGGTTTGTTAGTGGGTTTGTTATTTTTTGTATTTTTATGGGATATAATAATACGGGTGAGGGCACGTGGTAAGACAGGGATAAAAATGTGTAACTTCGGTCTTCGAGAGGGACAAAATTAGGTGTTTACAATTGGTAGATATTTAAGCATCACCATTCCCATATGCACCATCTCCCTTGTTAGAACATGAACCTACAAACACATAAGGACAAAATTAATAAATCCTTTAGAATAAGGTAAATTAACAACCATACAACAACAATAACAATAATAACATCATAACCAATGAAATCTCAAAAGTGCATTTTCAAAAGACCCTCGGTTAAAGTGAAGCAAAACAAAGTAATAATGGAAAGGAAGAAAAAGAACAGACTATAGTGAAGAAAAACATTACAACGA
>NW_025872291.1:0-651 GCF_002878395.1 Capsicum annuum
AAGGAAAATGAATGCGATAAGACAGAACAAAATTTTATTTGAATTCCAAGTTTTAATAGAAATTTTTTATTGCCGAGCTACAGCAATTGCACCTATTGAAGCAACTAAAATGATTATTGAAATAAGTTCAAATGGAAGAAAAAAATCTGTTGATAAATGAATTCCAATTTGTTGACTATTACTTAGAATATCTTGCTCTATAATCTGGTTTGATCTTGTAGTCCAAATAATACCGTACCATGATGTATCTGAAATAGTAGTAATTAGTGAAATAAAAAGACCTATACAAACCATCGAAGCAATTCCATCTCCTACGGTCCAAAGATAAAAATCTTTGTAATATTCTGAACCATTCATGAACATCACAGCAAAAATGATTAAAACATTTATAGCTCCTACGTAAATAAGTAGTTGCGCAACAGCTACAAAATAGGAGTTAGATAGAATATAGAATAACGATGTACAAAAAAGAACCAACCCCAAGGAAAAGGCAGAATAAATTGGATTGGGAAGTAATACCACTCCTAGACCCCCTAATATAAGACCCGATCCTAGAAAGACTAAAAGAAAATCATGTATTGGTTCAGATAAATCCATTTTTTTTATAAAAAATCAAAAACGAAGAATTTCATGACTTTATTGACCTGACCA
>NW_025872291.1:751-1272 GCF_002878395.1 Capsicum annuum
CATGAACATCACAGCAAAAATGATTAAAACATTTATAGCTCCTACGTAAATAAGTAGCTGCGCAACAGCTACAAAATAGAAGTTAGATAGAATATAGAATAACGATGTACAAAAAAGAACCAACCCCAAGGAAAAGGCAGAATAAATTGGATTGGGAAGTAATACCACTCCTAGACCCCCTAATATAAGACCCGATCCTAGAAAGACTAAAAGAAAATCATGTATTGGTTCAGATAAATCCATTTTTTTTATAAAAAATCAAAAACGAAGAATTTCATGACTTTATTGACCTGACCAAGAAAAAAGAAGTTTTTCTATTTTTTATGATACTTTTAAATTGTTAATTGAATGAAATTGTAATGGGTATGAATTGACGTAGATGTTTTTATTTTATTGGACCACTATCAATTCTTTATTCGTCGAAAGAGTAGTTTAAACCTATCTATTTTTTATATTATTTATCTACTTTAAAACCATTACTATTATAATATAGAAATCCGTTTTGTTTTCAATCTAAATTA
>NW_025872292.1:0-581 GCF_002878395.1 Capsicum annuum
AATCTAGTATTAGCGACCAAACGTCACAATTCAAATAATTGAATTGTGACGTTTGGTCGCTAATACTAGATTGCTATATATGTTCATTGTAGATAAGTAATCCGAAAAGACGGGAAGTCCATTTGGGACTAGTATTGAAGGTTGATAGTCAGGTATGTAAAGCATACTCTATACTATATCTTTGGCATAAAAGTGAACAATTGTTCTATTAAGAAAGTTTCCAAAGTTATCCAGCAACATGTGATCCATAATGATTTAGTATGATGTCCTACGTTACCAATGAACTTGTTTCCACCCTACAAGATGTCAAGACATTCCAATACTTACTTGTTTTCCAAATCTTACATATTTATTGTACTAATGAATGTCAGAAGGTATCCGGTTACTCGAACAAGATCCATGTGCTATTAATGACTCCAAAACATTTCATTGATATACCAATAAGTTCCTCCTTTATTGTTTTGGCATTGATGACTCCAAAACACTTTATTGATGTGCCAATGAGTTCTTACTTCATTGTTATTGCATTGATGGTCTATTTATATATCTCTTATTGATGTATCATTGTTTCAAAGTATCAA
>NW_025872292.1:681-1135 GCF_002878395.1 Capsicum annuum
AATCTAGTATTAGCGACCAAACGTCACAATTCAAATAATTGAATTGTGACGTTTGGTCGCTAATACTAGATTGCTATATATGTTCATTGTAGATAAGTAATCCGAAAAGACGGGAAGTCCATTTGGGACTAGTATTGAAGGTTGATAGTCAGGTATGTAAAGCATACTCTATACTATATCTTTGGCATAAAAGTGAACAATTGTTCTATTAAGAAAGTTTCCAAAGTTATCCAGCAACATGTGATCCATAATGATTTAGTATGATGTCCTACGTTACCAATGAACTTGTTTCCACCCTACAAGATGTCAAGACATTCCAATACTTACTTGTTTTCCAAATCTTACATATTTATTGTACTAATGAATGTCAGAAGGTATCCGGTTACTCGAACAAGATCCATGTGCTATTAATGACTCCAAAACATTTCATTGATATACCAATAAGTTCCTCCTT
>NW_025872293.1:0-5067 GCF_002878395.1 Capsicum annuum
ACTGTACGTTTAGGACCCTCCTGAAAAATGGGATTTTACTTTCTATTCAGGACCATCCTGAAAAATGGGATTTTACTTTCTGTTCAGGACCCTCCTGAAAAATGAGACTTTACTTTCTGTTCAGGACCCTCCTGGAAAATGGGACAACGCTCTGAAAAATGAAATACTACTTTATTATAATTCTTGTTTGGGATAATTTTCGTTCTAGTTTTAATTTTGGGTTTCAGGAGCCCGCCTGAAGAATAAGTGATAAAATAGCAAGTCAGGAGCCCGCCTGGAGAATAGGGTGAAGAAACAAAAAAGTTGAGCAACAAAGTGAAGCAATTGAAAGCCAAGCAACAAGTTGAAATAAATTGCAAGTCAGGAGCCCGCCTGAAGAATAGGGTGATAAAAGTCGAGTCAAGAACCAACAGAAGCTGTATAGATAGGTTTTTTGTAATTTCATTTATTTTTTAACTTGTAATTTCATTTTGATGTAATAACAAAGCCGCGGACCGGAACCTCGACGGAACCTCACTCGACTCTCCAACTCGGTATAGTCCACCTCTTCCAATCCTTTGAAATACCCGTGACTTGATTCTCTCATAATTTGGGTAGGAAGGATGTCTTAAGTCAACACCCGGTTGTCCTTCTTCCTTCTGTTTCTTTCTTTGAATAATGGTCGGGTCAAAATTTGGTCTCGCTGTCTACTTCTTTGCCTGAAAACACTTCGTGTTTACATTCAAAGGGGGCATGATGTAGACACCTAATTTTGTCCCTCCCAAAGACCCAAGTTACACATTTTTATCCCTGTCTTACCACGTGCCCTCACCCGTATGATTATATCCCATAAAAATACAAAATAACAAACCCACTAACAAACCTAATCCCCAATTATTCTTTTATAACAAAATTAACCACTCCTCCTATCTATTTTGGTCAACACATCGCTACCCCATGCCCCCATACCCTACCCCAATACCCACCCACGTGACCCCACCTACCTCACCACTACCCTACCCTCACCTCATATATACACCCACGCGTACACAGTAAAAGGAGGCTCTCAATATGGAAACCATTTTTTTACATAAAAAAAAACTTCATCTTCTTCACAGAGAAGACACACAACATATCTCAAGAGAAATTTTCCTTTTTTTCTCCAAAAAAATGAACCACTCCATCATCACTAACATACACAATACACACACAGATTCACACCATATCTACACACATACACACTGGAAAAGAAAAAGCAGTGAAAAATAAAAGAGCAAAAGTTGATCGGAGGCGAGAGAAAACAGTGAGATCGAGAAGAGAGTGAGCGATCGAAGAGAGGTATTTCTGATGAGATATCACCGAAAAAAGCTATAGCCATCTGCTCTTCTCCCATTTGTCAACAATACCGAGCTCACCGGAGCTCCGGTGTAGTGAAAACACGACGTCCAACCCTTTTGTTCAGTCCGAATCCGCGTTAAACTATTTTCCGACCTCAGAATCTGGTCTGTTTTCATGGTTGTCTTCGTCGTCTGCATCGCCGGAGGGGAAACAGTGAGATCGAAGAAAGAGAGATTCGAGTGAAAGAGAGATTTGAGTAAGAGAGAGAGATCTAAATAGAGAGAGGTTAGTGCGATCGAATTCTGGCAACGTCCACCGGAATCGTGGTTGTGTTCGGTTCTATTTGAAATCGGGTCGGGTGCGGGTTTTGGTCTTGCATTCTATTCTTGGTCATCATTATTTTGGACTAGATTTCGTCGTTGTTCTTTCTGAACTAGGCAAATCGGTCGTTTGAATTTGGGTTCCGTTGAAATCAGTTGTAGGTTTTTGTTACTACAACATTTTGGTCTGGTGGTGATTAAACTGAGTTCGAAATTAGGCTGTTTTCACTGTTTGGGTCGGGGTATATCAAAGTTGGATTAGTTTCGTTGTTGGGGTCTGATTCGAGGCTCTTCGGTGCGCGTATTTCGTCTTTTGATTGACTGATATTTGGAATAAAGTCGTCATCGAGGTCTAATTCTACTCTTTACCTCTTTTATTTTATTGTTGACGGTATCCGATGCATTGATTCTAATATTGTGTGTCGGTTGAGTCATGATGATATGAATTGTTTGTTCTGGTTTGGTATTTTAATTCCCTTGATTGTGGATTGATTATGGATTATGTGATGAGATAATATCTTGTTTGGAGAATTAAGATTGATTGTTTGGGGGTGGGAATTAAAAATTGCTAAAATGAATGTTGATTAATTTTGATGCATGTATAATGTTAAACACGATAGAATTGTGATATGTTGGACTTGGATAGGCAAATGTAGGCTGTATAGTCAAATTTAGAAATAACGATTTATTGGAATATTTGAATATGTGCGTGAATGGTTCGTTCTACTTTATCGTACAAAAAAATTCAATTGTATAATTTGGCCGGGGAATGCCCCGAAGTATCTGTATTGATTTATCCGGGGAATGCCCCGAAGTACCTTGTACTTGGAAGATGTTCGTGGTGAAGGCCCGAGGCATCGGGTGAAGCGGTAGAGCGTAGTATAGGATTGGTCTAGGGTAGAATAGATTTATATTTCCGCATTATTTATTTTTGGACTGTATAATTGGACTGGACTTTACATTTTTGGATTGTTTTGTTTATTGTTTGATTATTTTGCGTGCTTTTGTGTAGTTTATACATTTCGTAATGCCAAAATAGTGGATACACTCTACCAAGCGACCGTGGTTGAACCACGGGATCGAGGGGTGCCTAACACCTTCCCCTCGGTCAACAGAATTCCTTAGCCGGAGTCTCTGTTCGCAAACCAGTTTAAAGAGTCAAATGGTTTTTGAAAAGGATTTTTCAATGGTGACTTGGCACACCAGATTATGCCAAGTGGCGACTCTGAGTGAAAAATGTAAATAATCCTTTTCCGAAACAGATTTTCATTTCTTGTCACTTAAATAATAAAACTCTTTCGACCCTTAAAACATTAAATTTTTTTGGAGTACATTAAAAAGGGGGTGTGACAATTTGGTCAAAAAATGGAGTGAAACCAGTGGTCGTCGAACGGATTCCGATGGATTTGGATGGAATCAGAGGTGAAGCAGAATTCGGCTAATTGTTTTCGTATCCTCGATACTTCGGCGAGCTCCGATGAACTCCGACCTTAAAACATCGAACCCACGAACTGAACGAACGCGAACTAAACCAATTTCAAGCCAACCGAACAACGGCCTTACTGTTTGTGACTCCGGCAAGTTCATCGTTGGCAAAAAAAAATCAAGGAAATGCGGGTCAGACATGTCTAACAATAGGGTTTTTGGTGGGATTTCACCGAAAAAACTCCAAACCAGCTGGATTTTCGCTGACTTCGTCACCCTTTCTAATTCTTCTCTGTTTCCTCTCCTCTATCTTCAAACTCCATTCTCCTCTATTTTTTTTATTGTGTGTGCATCGTTGTGTGTATTTCCAGTCAGCTCTGTGTGGATTTGTGTGTGAGTGGTGAGAATTTCAGTGAATGTGTGTATGTTTGTATTCAGTGAGCGAAGAAGAAGAAAAGGGAATCGTGTATGCATATGTTTCTGTCTAGGTGTAGTGTGTGCCCGTGAAGAAGAAAAAGAAAACCATTGGAGCCTTCTGTGTTCTCTGAAGAAGAAAAGAAAAAAAAATTAGAAGAATCGTCTATTTTCCTGTGGAGAAGAAAAGAAGCTTTTTTTTGTGTATCTGCTCTCAACCAAAATGGAAAAAGAATCCCCCCCCCCCTTTTGTTGTATTTTTTTTTAAAAAAAAATGGAAGAATCCATCCTCCCCTGGGTTCAAAAAAATGTGTAAAAAAGGGGTAGGGGGTAGTGGTGAGGTGGGGTAGAGTTTGTTAGGATAGGGTAGGTAGGTGTTGTTTTTTAGTTGGAGGGTCCTGAACATAAAGTAAAATCTCATTTTTCAGAAGGGTCCTGAACAGAAAGTAAAATCCCATTTTTTAGGAGGGTCCTGAACAGAAAGTAAAATCTCATTTTTCAGGTGGGTCCTGAACAAAAAGTAAAATCTCATTGATTAGGAGGGTCCTGAACATAAAGTAAAATCCCACGAATGTGCATTTCCAATGATAGCTGAATTAAGTGAAGCGAATTTGCCCCTATTTCAACAAAGAAAATTTGTCAGTTAAAAATTTAGTGGTGGCTTGCAGATCTTGGCTTCTCAGGTATCTGCCCAGCACTCGTTCCTTTCATCTTTGTTCTAAATCGCTAACACTTGCCCTGTCTTGCTGCATCATTGACCCGGATCCAGATTGAGGGAAATGAGTTCTGACTCGAACAATGGGTTTCCATTTTACCATACCTCTGAGGTGCACCCTTTTCCCAAATCTGAATGCTTCCACGAATCCGACAGTCTGTCGGTTGATAGACTTCCTTTGTTTCGTGTTGAATTACGATCATATTTCTTTCCTGTGTTGTTCATTGGCTTTTCCTCGTATAATTTGAAAGACTGATAGTAAACTTTGAAATCCTTTCTCGCATGTTTTGACACAGACTTGACTTAAAATGTAAAGAAATGATGTTGACTTTTATTTTAATAAATGACATAAAAAGACAAAAAGCATGAATATGTAAATGGAAGAAAAGGGCAATGTCCCATATTCAAAAAGAAAACTTATCTGAATACGACAAACAACTCCAATGAGTATGACATGCATTTTTGGATTGAGCTGCCTGATCTTCCTATCCAAACTCCCCATTTGTTGTTGAGTTCGTGCCTTTGCCGCTGAGCCGCTTCTTCAAATCCATTAAACTCATACATCACATTCAATTGACGACATCTTGAAAGACTTTTGCCAACAAATATCTTTCTTTTCACTTTTCACCTTTCTCTTGAACTCTTCATCGCCTTACGGTGCCCGTGAGGGTTTTCACCCATAAGACTCTCTCATTTTATTTCTCTCCACTCACCATCGCCTTATGGTGCCTGCAAGGGTTTTCACCAATAAGACTCTCTCATTTTCATTTCTCTCAACTCACCATCGCCTTATGATGCCCACGAGGGTTTTCACTAATAAGACTCTCTCATTTTTGTATTTCTTTCCTGATTTCTTATGCTGAGGGAGACAAATAA
>NW_025872294.1:0-1437 GCF_002878395.1 Capsicum annuum
TTGCCGCTGAGATTAGAGTATAAGTGAGGGAGAGACACTCAAGACCACACAGCATGGTGTCTCGACCCAATGATAGTGCCTAAGATCACTTGGCTCGGGCTCCTACCTATAGTCCCAATTTGGGAATGACACGAAGACAAGTACACAAATCGCTTACTGTGGTACCAATATTCTGTGTCGGCAAATACGTTATTCCAGCGATGAGCCTCTTGTGTCTCAAACGCCTTCTTCGGGCATCCATCTTTCTATCAATGCATTCAAATTTCATTCAATTCAATCATGTATCGTATTCTGTAGGGTATCGTCATACCCGACTTGCAAGTCATCAATATCACATCCACATATGCATAATCATGTAAAAACCAAGGTGCTTCATCATTTACAAGTGGTGAACAATAGTTATTTCAAATTCATGCTCTATTTTGTTGATCACAATATAATATGAAGTATCGAAACATTATCATGGGAATTTGAAAATAATGTATCATTCATATTTATCAACTTCCATGGAAAATCTAAAATCACATATGCATGGTTTCAACCATTGAAGTATATAGGCAAACAATTCCCATGACATAAAGAAAATGACTTAGAAATCATATTGAAAGCAAGATATTAGCATTTGATTGAAAACCCCCATTTAAAAGCATGCATGTTCATAAAACTACACCCATGAGATTTTTTGGATAACCCCACGTACCTCGATTACTATGAATATTAGGAGCTTCTTGAAGCCTACGTTGAGAGGATTCCAAATATGCAATTAGTTTCTAAAACCCACGGTTGAATCTTGAGTAGCTTGGGTTTTTATTTTGAAACCCTAAGGAGAATCTTGAGCACTTTTGATGAAAGAATAAGTATTTTGGGATCCTTGGAAATAAATCTTGTGTTTTAGGGCTAAGTAAGGGTGGAAAAGGACCACTTTGTCCTCAACAAAGAGTGTTTAAATCACTAGAATTCCTTACATAGGCGCCGCCCATCCCATCGCCTATCTTTACATAGGCGCCGCCTAGGCTATCGCCTATGTTCACATAGGCGCCACCTAGGCTATCGCCTATGTTCACATAGGCGCCGCCTAGGCTATTGCCTATGCTTTTCAGTGACCATGGGCAATTGGTTAGGCTTCGCTTATCACTTTGAAAGGCCATAACTTCTTGCTCGGGTGTTGGATTTTAGCCAAATTGGTATCGTTGAAAAGCTAACTCGAATACCTATCATTTGACACATAGTAGTTCCCTAATTCGACATATACAGAGAGTTATTGTCGAAGGAAGCTGACACACTTTACAACATCCACTAAAACTTAGTCGATCAAAATAGTTTCAACTCATCCTTGAGTTGAGGGACCTCTATAGTCTAAATTCAAGCTTGAGTGGATTTCACATGCTATATGATAATTAACATGCCATGTTGGCATAGGATTTTTATGGCTTCGGG
>NW_025872295.1:0-1134 GCF_002878395.1 Capsicum annuum
AGATGGATACGAAAAAAAAATATGTAATAATATAATAATAATAATAATAAGTGTAGATAAAAAAAAATAGTGTAGACAAAAATCAGGATGATGTTAAAATGACCTCGCTACCCTCAAAAGCTGGTAGAAATGAACATGAATTTAGGACAATTTTACCAATGTGATTCCCATTCTCGTTGTGTGCCCTAATTCTAACGGATGTCGTCTTTAATGAGCATGTTCTTTCAGATAACAGTGGTAGGTTTGCAGCACTCTGGCTTGTCACCTATACTTCACTAGATCCAAAGCAAAGCTCGCCATGGCTAGCAGGGAGATTGAAAATTCGCTCATTGACCTGGATCAGGATCACAGGGAAGAAAGTTCTGAACACAATGATGAGGTAGTAAGGCTCAGGCAATACTTGATAGATTTACACCAGGCATGGGCCAGCGGAATGCCTTCTCCTCCGCTTTTTGAAGGTCTTGGGAATATCTCTAATTGCCCACCGCTCTCTCAGGCGCAGTTCTCTGCTCCTACTGAGTCACCTGAGCACGCGCCAGGATTCACTTCGCGACATTATTATCTTGCCAGTTCTGGTGTGCCCTTGGCAGCTCCCCAATCAAGACCAACTGCTCAGCCAGCGCCACCGATCACACCAGTATTCGTGGCTCCATCACCATATAAAACTCCCATATATGCTGTGCGTCCCACAATGAGGCTTCCCAGGTCTGCCAGTGAGCCAGTACTGAAGGTTTCAGATGGTCAGTATTATGCCCCGAAGCCTACTTTGCAAATGAATGAACCATATGGGTACACTCAGCCGCCTGCA
Source organism: Capsicum annuum (assembly GCF_002878395.1). Classification (NCBI taxonomy): domain Eukaryota; kingdom Viridiplantae; phylum Streptophyta; class Magnoliopsida; order Solanales; family Solanaceae; genus Capsicum; species Capsicum annuum. Next base: position 809 of record NW_025872295.1, read on the forward strand.
TTTCCATTTGATACGGAGAAACCTATCGCAGCAGAGGAACAGGATATCATAGCCCAGAAATTGAAAAGTTTAGAATAAGCTATGAGAAATTTGCAAAGAATCGGAGATTATAGGAGTTTTCCTATAAAGATCTTTGCATGTTCCTAGACATCAACCTTCCCCCCAATTTTAAGATGCCTAAGTTCGAGAAGTATGCAGGACACGGTGATCCTGTTGCACACTTGAGACGTTATTGCAACCAGTTGAGGGCTACAGGAGGAAAGGAAGAACTGCTCATGGACTTCTTTGGCGAGAGTCTTTCTGATCTGGCCTCAGAATGGTTTATC
>NW_025872296.1:0-3378 GCF_002878395.1 Capsicum annuum
ATCAAAGACAAGTTTATCCGCTATGCTCCTATAGATGGATTTGGCTATGACACAAACAACTCTACGTGGCTATTTCTTGTCAAGTATTTTGCATTGCTTATCACATGTGGAAATTAACACATTTGCCTTTGAGTTGTATTACTTTACAGATAATGGAAAACTACTCCGTGTTGAAATAAGCTAACAGAACATCCTTACTTCACCCGATCAAAAGTGCACAAAATCCCATCCTCCATCATTCAATAATGACTGGAAATGACAAAGAAAATACATTGACCATCAGGGACAATGTAATAGCGGAACAGAGTGAGATGATTGCGAAACTCGCAAGAAAGCTAGAAATGCTTCAGGAGGAAATAAATCGTACTCGAGATTTGGCTAACCTGGCCATCACTGTCAACGCTCCCGTTCCAGGAGGACACGAGACTCCACTCCAAATCCCTCCTCTCAGTACGCCTATTCTCGGGGATCAGCCAAATAACATATCGTCCGTCTCTTCCCCTCCACTTGTCCAAAATACCAATTGTGAAAATAACCCAGATGCTTACCATCTACAAAGTCCAACCCTCGCCCCACAAAATGCTTCTCCGAATCTATAAAATTCATTCCCAAATCCCCAGAACCCATTGGTAAATCCACAAAATCCATCCCCAGATCTACCAAATCTGCCAAATCTATCTTCGAACCCACAAACTTCATTTCTGAATCCGCAGAATCCCTCCCAGATCCCACAAAGCTACTCTCAAATTCCATAAAACTTTTCCAGTTTCCAAAATGTTCTCCCCATCCACCAACCAACTTCCTTTCATCCAAAAAATAAGCCGCCTTTCCAAATCCTTCTCATGTCATCATATCCCCTGACATCTATAATTCCCTTCCTAATCTCGAGGTGGACCATTACGAGGAGAAGGAGAAAGAGTGGAGGACCGAGCATGAAAGGAAGTTGCTAGCTGTGAATGAAGAGATCATCAGGATCAAGGAATCTCATAGAACAGGGAACAACAATGGGTTAGCTAACGATGATTTATGTGTTCACCCTGGAGTAGATCTACCAGAAGGGTATAAGGTCCATAAATTTGAAGTATTCGATGGCACCGGAAATCCAATGGCCCATATGATAAAGTATTGTGATCAAATGGTGGGAGTAGGGAAAAATGATGCATTATTAATGCGCTTATTCAGCCGAAGCTTAAGTGGCGAAGCCTTAGATTGGTTCACGTCTCAAGAACTGAAAAAATAGACTAGTTGGAGGGCATTGGCCAAAAGTTTCCTTAATAGGTTTGCATTTAACATTGAAATAGTCCCTGATCGATATTCAATAGATCGGATCAAGCAGAAGAATGATGAGTGTTTCCGAGACTATGCCTTCCGTTGGAGAAAAGAAGCTGCCAAAGTACAACCTCTCATGTTTGAGGAAGAAATGCTGTCTATGTTCTCTCGCACTCAGGAGGAAGAATATTATACCAGGTTGGTATCCGCAGTTCGAGCAACTTCCATAGATTAAGTAAAGATTAGGGAATCATTAAAGGAAGGCATCCGAACAGGAAAAATTGTCAAAAGCCCAACATAATCTGAATCTTCTACATTCTCAAAGAAGAAAAGAAAGGATGTGACTGTGGTCTCTACTGATTTTGTTGATAAATTGAAGAGGAAATTCAAGCCTAGGAATATTATTTCCTTACCACCATCACTAAATTTTTAGCCTGTATTCTACGCCCATCCCCAATATCAAGCTCCAATTTCAAATATTTTACCCCAGTGCCAATTTCCGCAACCAAATTATCAATCTCATGTTCAAGCTATTCTTCCAAACAATCAAATAAATGTCCAAGTGTCTCCAAACTATCATCAAGTACCTTCAACTGCTAATCAAAATCAGTATAACCACCCACGTGTAAGCCTCAAGAAGAAGCCTTCCAAAAAATTCACTCCATTGGCTGAAAGTCGTACCCATCTCTTTGGAAGATTGATGAAGGTCGATTATTTACAGCCTATTCCACCAAAGACTACCAATCACAATTCTCGATTCTTTCATGCCGATCAAGTCTGTGCTTATCATTCAGGAGCTCTCGAGCATAATACTAAAGATTAATTAATCTGAAACACAAGATCTAGGACTTGATTAACTAGAAGATCATCACTCTTCAGGCACCGGCACCAAATATTGCTAGTAACCCATTGCCTAATCATGAGGGAGCCACGGTTAGCATGATCGAAATAGCAGGCGAATGGGTATCTAGTGAGACAATTGCTAATGTGGATTCACGGAACTCCAAAAAGACAAAAGGAGTGGAAATGATAGAGAAAGTTGTGGCTGCCTTGAGTAAGAATTCGAAAGGAATTATTGAGCCTATTATGGTCCCGAAAAGAGCATTTAAGCGTGGAGTAGGATACCAATCAAGAAAGGAAGATGAGATCGAAGATAATTCAAAGGAGAGTCTGTTTAGGTCCTTGCCGCTCTTGTACCAGTCATTTCCCGTACATGAGATGTCAAACGATGATGGTATTAGGGATGGGATAGGATATTTATTCGAAGGATGCAATGATCTACCAGATGATTTCCCAAAGTTTGGTGGGGTGAAGAAAATTGCATCAAAGGAGGCCTTGCAAAACTGGACCTCTACTCCACTCATAACCCATCACCCATCGTGGTAGATAAAAAGGGAAATTACTAATAGTTTTTAAAATAGGTGATGATCCAAAGGAGGCCCCGTAATCCACCCTTTTATGTCTCAAATTTTTGTTTTGTGTTTTACAACTTTCAAAAAGGCATGGGCCCACATTTGTGTGGGTCATGAGCCATAGTTTTTATTTATTTTCCAAAAGGCCTCCCTTTATTTAAGAAGTTATTTTTTAAAATATGATTATCTAGCATGGTTTATTTTGGTAGCAATAATTTAAAAAACTGTCAATGTCATGTCATGTCAGGGGTTACACGAACAAAGTGAAGGAAATAATGATGAACAGAAAAGAAGCCCAACCTGGAGGAGCCCTAATCCTACCTGAGATGGATGGTCAAGAGTGGACCAAACCAATCAATTCTGATGCGGTAAAGAGATATTGTGCTTGGAAGATGTTATATTTTTTGTTTCTTGGCTTATTTGTAATCTCCTTTATAATAGTATCAATTTTATGATGTGTAATTGCCTAGAACCCCTTCCCTTTGTGTACGAACTACGTTTGACCTGAATTCTCAAGAATGAGATACGTAGGCGGCCTATGTCGGCTTCGGTAAACCCCTTAAGAAAATTTATCCTTTCCTTTTATGTATGAACTACGTAATGACCTAAATTCTCAAGAATGAGATACGTAGGTGGCCTATGTCGACTTCGGTCAACCCATTAGATTTTTCTATATATCCTTAGCATAGTTTTGAAC
>NW_025872297.1:0-747 GCF_002878395.1 Capsicum annuum
TTCTTCTATATTTTAACCGGAGATGAGATTTCGTTCTTGGATAGACCTGTGCTTTGCAGAAACCTGCAAACCATCAAAGAAGACAAAACAAACAAAATTTTCTGCCCCAGTTTACACTAGGAAAATTTTGTGTGTTGTTAGAACAACTATAATCTAGTTTAAAAATAAATAAACGAATGAATAGAAATTTAGGCTAGGAGTGCGATAAAGTAAAAACCCTATTCTTAGTATTATGACCAAAGGGAGTTATGCCTAATGAATGCATGAAAAAGAATTAGGATTTTCGCTCCTAAAAATATGACTTGGGATTGTCATGCCATATGAAGACATAAAGAAGAAAAATAGGAAGGTTTAATTCCCAAAATGTCAACTAGGGGATGGTGCCCCATGAAAGACGAATAAGGTGTCAACTAGGGGATGGCGCCCTATGAAGACGAAATAAGATGTCGACTAGGGGATAGTGCCCTATGAAGACAAGTAAGATGTCAACTAGGGGATGACGCCCTATGAAGACGAATAAGATGTCAACTAGGGGATGGTGCCCTATGAAGACGAATAAGTTGTCAACTAGGGAATGGTACCCTATGAAAGACGAATAAGATGTCAACTAGGGGATGACGCCCTATGAAGACGAAATAGGATGTCGACTAGGGGATAATGCCCTATGAAGACGAATAAGATGTCAACTAGGGGATGGTGCCCTATGAAAGACGAATAAGATGTCAACTAGGGGATGGTGCCCTATGA
>NW_025872297.1:847-1176 GCF_002878395.1 Capsicum annuum
ACGAATAAGATGTCAACTAGGGGATGGTGCCCTATGAAAGACGAATAAGATGTCAACTAGGGGATGGCGCCCTATGAAGACGAAATAGGATGTCGACTAGGGGATAGTGCCCTATGAAGACGAATAAGATGTCAACTAGGGGATGGTGCCCTATGAAGACGAAATAGGATGTCGACTAGGGGATAGTGCCCTATGAAGACGAAGTAAGATGTCGACTAGGGATAGTGCCCTATGAAGACGAATAAGATTAGGACTTTTTTTTTTCTTTTAGAAAAAAAATGCCCCAGTCTTGAATATGAGGGGTCTTATTATTATTATATTGGTATGGG
>NW_025872298.1:0-1759 GCF_002878395.1 Capsicum annuum
GAGAATATGAATCTCCTTTCGCCAAAATATGTGTAGAGAATGGAATTTTCCATCAAACTACGGCTTCGTATTCACCTCAATCTAACAGAATTGCGGAAATGAGAAACCAAACTTTAAAGGAAATGATGAATGTCTTGCTTATAAGTTCTGGTTTACCGCAAAACTTGTAGGGGGAGGCTATCCTTACGGCCAACTGTATACTCAATAGAGTTCCCCATAGTAAGACACAATCAATTCCTTATGAAAAGTAGAAAGGAAGAAAACCCAACTTGCAATATTTTGAAGTGTGGGGATGTCTAGCAAAGGTCCAAGTTCTTGTGCCTAAAAGGGTTAAGATAAGACCTAAGACGGTGGACTGCGTGTTCATAGGATATGCTAAAAGTAGTAAAGCATGTCGGTTTTTGGTTCATAAATCCGAACATCCATATATAAATGAAAATATGGTAATTGAATCAGATAATGCTAAATTCTTTAAAAATATTTACCCGTATAAACTTAGGCATGAACAGTCTAGTGGAGGATCTAAACGACCTCGAGATGAATCAAGTGAGAATGTACATAATGAAGAAAATACAAGACGTAGTAGTGTCAAATAACATCAACTTCGTTTGGATCGAATTTTGTAACATTTCTCTTAGAAAATGAACCTCAAACGTTTAAAGAAGTGATGTCGTCGTCAGACTCATCCTTTTGGAAAGAGGCAATCAATAGTGAGATTGATTCAATCTTAAGCAATCATACATGGGAATTGGTTGATCTTCCTCTCGGAAATAAACCTTTAGGTTCTAAATGGATTTTCAAAAGAAAAATGGAAATAAATGGCACTATTGACAAATACAAGGCAAGACTTGTAGTAAAAGGCTTCAAACAAAAAGAAGGCCTTGATTACTTTGATACATACTCGCCAGTAACAAGGATAACATCAATTTGAATGTTAATTTCCTTGGCTGCAGTATATGGTCTTGAAATCCATCAAATGGATATAAAAACCGCTTTCCTAAATGGAGAATTGGAGGAAGAAATATACATGGAACAACCTGAGGGGTTTGTGGTTCCAGAAAAGGAAAACAAGGTGTTTAAACTTATTAAGTCATTGTATGGACTAAAGCAAGCACCTAAACAATGGCATGCGAAGTTTTACCAAACCATGTTGGCAAACGGATTCAAAATAAATGAATGTGATAAATGTGTTTATATTAAAGAAACTCTAAATCACCAAGTCATTTTTTGTTTATATGTGGATGATATGTTAAGTGTTGGTGTTGGTGTTGTGAACATAAGACTTGGCCGCTTCTCGTTGAACATTGTTGTGGTGGACTGTTTTGGCCGTGTGGTCTTCAAATTGTTGTTGTTCTAAACTTGACCACGTGATATTGTTGTTAATTGGTGGCCTAATAACATCTTTGTTGAAGTTGTAGTTGTCTTGGCCAAGTGTTGAAGATATTGTTGTTGTGGATTTGGGAGGAGCCGTGTGGAAATTATTGGTTCTTCTTGAGATTATTGTTGTTGTTCTTGGTGAATGTTGTTATAGTTCTTGATGTTCTTCACAACCTTCATACCTTGTTAAAAATAGAGTGCTTATTTGATCCAAAAAGGTGTAAGAATTTGTTAGCCATGCAAGACTGCTCAACCATCAAAGACTTTACCAACCACTATCCAACAACTTTCCATGATACAAGGGGCCATGTTTTAAGGGTGTACAAGAAAGTCAAGTCTTGAAACTTGAAGTTGAAAAAGACTCCAAGACTTGTTTGAATTT
>NW_025872299.1:0-355 GCF_002878395.1 Capsicum annuum
TGCGAGGTGGATTTTGAGGTGCCCATAATCTTGGGTCGACCTTTCCTCGCAACAGGAAGTGTGCTTATTAATTTACGAGCAAATGAGCTTTTATTTTGGATGAATGACGAAGTGGTATGTTTTGATGTATGCAAATCAATGAAGCAACTCAAAGATATGAATACGTTCTCTATAGCTGATGTTTATTATGAGGATAAGAAGGAATTATCTTTAATGAAGCATCTTACTGTTGAGCCATTGGCTGCTGTGGTTTTGAACTTTGAGCGTGAGGATGTTGAAGAGTACGAAGAAACTATCTGTGCTTTGATAGGAATGAGGTCGTATTCATATGCCCCCAAGAAGCTGGACCTTGACC
>NW_025872299.1:455-3687 GCF_002878395.1 Capsicum annuum
TCTCTATAGCTGATGTTTATTATGAGGATAAGAAGGAATTATCTTTAATGAAGCATCTTACTGTTGAGCCATTGGCTGCTGTGGTTTTGAACTTTGAGCGTGAGGATGTTGAAGAGTACGAAGAAACTATCTGTGCTTTGACAGGAATGAGGTCGTATTCATATGCCCCCAAGAAGCTGGACCTTGACCTTAAGAATCGACCCTCACCACCGGCGAAGCCACCATATATCTTGATGAAGTTTGAGTAATCGAGATAACTATGTCGTGCCGTGATAAGAAATCAAGCGCTACATGGGAGGCAACCCATTATTTTACTAGGATTTTGTTTTTCGTAAATAAAAATTCAAAAAGAAGAGTCAAGCCACGTCCAAAACTAAGGCGCTTGATGGGAGGCAACCCATCCTTCTAATTATTTCTATTGTTTTTGATAAAGTGTAGGTGCATGTAGTGCAAAGGAGGAGATTAGACCCAATTTTGATTTAAAAGTGAGCCATGTCAATGGTGGTAAGTCTAGGAATGATGGAACAATACAGGTAAGTGGGAGTGGTCAAATGTGTAAGGTTCAAGTATGATTTGCATTAGAGTCGTACCATGAATTATGAAGATTCAACCTAAAAAGTTTTGCGGTGCGACTTTATTTTGTGACTTTCAATGAGGTCTTTGGTGGTAGTGTAGGGATTGGGCCGATAGGCCTGATCTCGAAGGCCACCATTGATTCGCCCCTGCGGTATAGACCTTTTTGACCAAGAGTGCATCACTTTTTCCAATTTCCTATGCCAACATGGGCAATAGGTTAGGTGCCGCCTATGCCATTGTCTATGCTCACTGCCTCACGTAGGCAATAGGTTAGGCGCCGTCTATGCCAACATAGGCAATAGGCTAGGCGCCGCCTATTCCAACATAGGCAATAGGCTAGGCGCCGCCTATGCCAACAAAGGCAATAGGCTAGGCGCTGCCTATGCCATTGCCTATGCTCACTGCCTTACATAGGCAATAGGATAGGTGCCGCCTATGCCAACATAGGCAATAGGCTAGGCGCCGCCTATGCCAGTGCCTATGCTCACTGCCTCACATAGGCGATAGGCTAGGCGCCGCCTCTGACAACATGGGCAATAGGTTAGGCACCGCCTACTTATGCTTAGGCAATGCTATAGGCGCCGTCTATCAGCATAATTTTTGCCTGCTAACCCATTTGTTAATGGACCAACCCGACCCATGGCTCATCCTTTAAATATATCCTCTACCTTTAAACACCACTCAATTTTTCTTAAACCTAGGTGCCGTCCAAGCATCCTTGACCTCTCCAAGCCCTTCTCTTTTCTCATCTAATCTTGCAGGCTCAGCTTCCCGATCCATCACCAAGTAGCATGGCTCCGAAAGGACAACAGGGAAAGAAGAAAGCATTTACCTCACAAAAAGGTCAAAAGAGGTCAAGAAAGGACCAGGCTGATTCCTCCTCTCATCAAGTGCCTTGATGCACTTTTGGGATTAAATAGGTTCTGGAGGAGAAAGGGAAGGAATGGTATAGGAGCAATAAAGTGAATAAATATGTCCATGTGGAGTTGATGCAGAAGAAAAGTTTAGCAAAGAGAGACCCTCGCATTTTGGCTAAGATTATGGCACTAAATCTGGACTTTATCTTCCGAGACATGGGTGAATGTAATCTTGATTTGACTCAAGTGTTTTATGCCAAATGATCCCCAAGGACTATGGGAAATGAAGTAAAGATTCGGGGGCAAGTCTTGCAATTGAACGCTGATTTCTTCAACTCTTTTCTGGGTACTCCAAGTGTGGATCAATCACCACTCAAGGAGCTCTACAACAAACCTCCCTACAGAGCCATCAAACATACGTTGTGTGGATTAAGGTCCATGACCCAGTGGACTCGTCACAAAGATAATGGTCGTCACAACACTTACCCATATGCTTGTTTGAACAGAGAGGCTCGCATATGGTTAAGAATAGTCAATTCCTACTTGATTCCTGGGATACAATACACTAAGGTCACGCGTGATCGAGTTTGCTTGGTATATGCTCTAATGACGAATGTTCCCATCAACATTGGTGCGGTTATACGAACGTCGATGCGAAAAGCAAGGCTGCACAAAAGGTCCCATTTTAGTTTCGGCAATTTGTTGACTGCAATTTCAAGGAAAGAGCACATTGAGGAGGAGCCAGCAGACCATAAGTTGCCACATAACCCGAAGAAGGTAGATCTCACGAAAATCAAAGATCCCAAAACTGGTCAAGGCATCAACCTTACCACTGCTGAGAGACATGCTCGAGATAAAAGTTTTTTTCGCCATCTATATGGCATGACTAGGTTTACTATGATAAATGGGGGTCATGTGCCGACTGATGCAGAGCTTCGGCAGTTGGACTATGACTACCCGCTTAATGAGCATGCTCGGGCCATGTGTGGAGTGGAGGTAAATTTTGAGGAACCTCTAGATGATGATGTGCCGATAGACGATGATCACCGACTACTAGACTCTGATATGGAGGACAACTCTGATGATGAAGACTCTGATAATGATTCTGACGCAGGGGGTATGACCCCAGATATAGAGGAGAAGTCTGACTAACCAGGTTTTTGCTTATTTATTTACACTGAGGGCAGTGTGTTCCGTAAGTGTGGGGTGCGGGTATATGTCTGCGGATTACCTTGCCTGTTGTATTGCGTACTACTTGCTTGCATTTATTCTATAGTCATTTTGATTTAGTCGTAGTTAGTTAGTTGTAATTAGTCAGAGTTTGCATGAAATTGTTGTTATAGACGGCATGGCATTATAATAGGAGTTTGTGTTGAATCACTACTATTGAAACATTTAGGCTCTAAGTTGTGACTCATGCTGTGATAATTGTTTATGGTTTAATTCATTTATCTGTTGGGTCAAGAATCTATAATACTCCCAATTAAGCTGACCATGTGCAATGTGTGTGTATGGTTATTGTATATTCTTTGTTGCGACTCATGCTAGAACTTGCCTAGTGTGTGTGTGAAGCAAAATAAAGATTGTGAGTTTAGGAGATGATTTAGGCATTTCTTTGGCAGCCCTGATTTTGTTTATCTTCTTTTTACCTACCTTTGTACATTGTCCTAGTGAACACCCTTTGAGCCTTTAGCTATTTTCTTTGGAAACATCATATGTAGCCTAATCCATTTTTTTGGAAAGACCATAATGTGATCCAAAAGCTCCTAAGTGCTTTAAATTGTAGAATCAAGTTGAGT
>NW_025872300.1:0-1230 GCF_002878395.1 Capsicum annuum
CAGTCAGTGGCACAACATGTGGCTATCTCATCTGATAATTTAAATTGATAGAGAAAGCATATTTGACTATTTTAATATTATGTTGAAGTGTATAATAGTGCGTGATCATTTCATCTAAAAACATAAATTATTAGAAAAAACATATTTTTATTATTTAATTATATTTTTAACAAAGACATTGTCCAATTTTATGAGTTGTGTCGAATGACACGTTATAAATCTTTAAAAATAATATTTTACCTGCAAAATTTGCCCTGCAGCAACTTGAGGAATTCATGATATACAAATCAAAATTCGTATGATCTAAGAATTATAAACAAATATTAGAATAAGTGTTAATTAAACATCAGATAAAAATAATATTTTAAATTAAAACTCAGTGACGGTGTAGAAAAACTCTTTAAGATAATATTAGCTTATATATAACCTAAATTAAGGGTGTCAAACGGGCCGGTTAAAACCGGCCCGAACCGGCTCGAACTAACCCACATAATTAAATCGGTCCGGTTTGACCTGGCCCGATAAGCCCAAGGGCTTTAGGAATTCGGGTCTCGTTCCAGTTGGATTTTTGATTTGGGCTCGATTAACTCGGCCCAAACCCAACTCGGTTTGGGCCCGCTGGTTAACCGGCCCGGCTCGGTTAAGGTTTTTTTTTTTTTTTTAGAAAATTCAGAATTTCACAAATTGAAATTAAAAACTTAGTTTTAATACATTATTAATTTACTATCAAGTATTATTAATTTATTATGTTAAGTAGCATATGTTTTATACTTTTATTTAAAGTAGTGTATCTATTGAATGGTATATATATATATGTGTGTATATCTTCTAAATCTAAAGTAATATATATTTAACGTATACATGTGTGTATATGTTTTATAAATTAGTATATATCACTATATATATATATTGTGGTGTGTATATATATATATATATATATATATATATATATATTGTAGTATATGTTTTATTTAAAGTAATATATATATTGAATGGTATATATATGTGTGTGTGTGCGCATATATCTACTAAAGTAGTGTATATTTAACGTATAGATGTGTATATGTTTTATAAATTTGTGTGTATATATATATATACTGTAGTGAATGTTTTATTTAAAGTAGTGAATATATTGGATGATATATATATATATATATATGTGTGTGTGTGTGTATATATCTTCTATAGATGAGTATATTTAATGTATACGTTATGTATATGGTTTATATA
>NW_025872300.1:1330-2122 GCF_002878395.1 Capsicum annuum
TACGTTATGTATATGGTTTATAAATTAGTATATAACTATATATATATATAAATATTGTAGTATATATATATATGTATTGTAGTATATAATTTATTTAAAGTAGTACATATATATTGAATGGTGTGTATATATCTTCTATAGACGTATATATTTAACGTATCCAAGTGTATATGTTTTACAAATTAGTATATAACTATATATACATGTACATATTATACTATATATATATATATATATTATAATATATATTTTATTTAACGTATGACATATATATTGAATGGTGTGTATATATGTGTATATATCTTATATAGATGTATATATTTAACGTATACAAGTGTATATGTTTAATAAATTAGTATAATATAACTATCTATGTATTGTAATCCATGTATATTGTAGTATATATTTTATTTTAAGTAGTACATATACATTGATTGGGGCGTATATATGTGTATATATCTTACATAGATATATATATTTAACGTATACGAGTGTATATGTTTTATAAATTAGTATAATATAACCATCTATACATTGTAATACATATATGTGTATATTGAAGCATATATTTATTTAAAGTAGTACATACATATTGAATGGTGCGTATATATGCGTCTATATCTTCTATAGACGTATATATTTAACGTATACAAGTGTATATGTTTTATAAATTAGTATATAACTATATATATATATATATATACATACATAGTATATACATATATATTGTAGTATATATTTTATATAAAGTAGTACCTATATATTGATTTAAAATGATTTAAAATGAATTTC
>NW_025872301.1:0-1005 GCF_002878395.1 Capsicum annuum
TTAAGTCAGTTATCAAAACAAAAATTGTCATTCTTTTTTTGTTTCTTGTCTTTGAGTCAAGTCCGTATCAAAACAAATGAGAAAAGATTTCAAAACTGGTTACCAGTTTCTTTAATTGCACAAATCAAGACAAAAGCTAGCACATGAAAGAGACATGATTGTGAGCCCAAAAAAGGCATGCAGGAAGTTTTGTCAACAGAGAAGTCGGGGAACTCACGGAAATACCAAGATTCAAAGGGTTTATTTGAGAAACACGACAAAGCAGAAATACTGTGTTTGTTTTAGATTCACTCTTAATAAGCTGAGTTTTAGTCAATGATACATCAAGTCAATGACATATGCTAATGGTTGGAAGCAAAGCTAAATGTGACGGGGGCAGGAGCAATTTCCTAAAAAGCAAAGTTTTTAAACTCACAAGTTTTCTTTGTATGTAATAGGAATACATGTTGCATTCAGATCAAGGATTTCAGAGCCTAAACATCAAAGGTCGTAATTACTCCCCTCAACAAATGCAAGAGGCAAGGTTGCTGCACAGGTTTGGTAATCAAAACCATGGTAAAACTCATAATTCAAGATCTCTAGGAGACGCACTTTCTTGTTTTGGTAATTCAAGCAGCTTTGGTAAGGAGACACAGTTCGTTATTTTGATAATTCAAACAACATTGATAAGGAAACACACTTCCTTGATTGGGTAATTCAAATTTCGCTTCTTAGGTAATGCACTTACTAACTTAAGTCTTGATTCCTATAAGACATACCTTCTAGTTGAGTCATTCCTATTGATTCCTATAAGACGTACCTTTTAGTCAAGTCATCCCCTCTGATTCTTATAAGACTTACCTTTTAGTCGAGTCATCCCCTTTGATTCCTATAAGACGTACCTTTTAGTCGATCATTCCTATTGATTCTTATAAGACGTACCTTTTAGTCGAGTCATTCCTATTGATTCTTATAAGATGTACCTTTTAGTCGAGTCATCCCCTTTGATTCCTATAGGACGTACCT
>NW_025872301.1:1105-1990 GCF_002878395.1 Capsicum annuum
TTTAGTCAATTCATCCCCTTTGATTCCTATAAGACGTACCTTTTAGTCGAGTCATTCCCTTTGATTCCTATAAGACATACCTTTTAGTCGAGTCATTCCAATTAACTCATAGAAAATGCATTTCTTTGCTTTGGATAATATTTTTTTTCAGTTTTGATGTGATTTCAGGAGCATGCCCGAAGCACAGAGTGAATAAATGGAAAACAAAGAAACAAGGTGACAAAATTGAAAGTTAAACAGATTGAAAAATAGAAAGTCAGGAGCCCGCCTATAGAACAGGGTAAAAAAATTGAAAGCATAGAAACAAGTTGATGAAATAGCAATTCAGGAGCCTGCCTGCAGAAAAGGGTAAAGAAATTGAAAGTATAGCAACAAGTTGATGAAATAACAAGTCAGGAGCTCGCCTGGAGAACAGGGTGTAGAAATTGAAAAGCATAGGAACAAGTTGATGAAATAGCAAGTTAGGAAACCGCTTGGAGAACAAGGTGTGGAAATTGAAAGGCAAGCAACAAGTTGAAGAAATGGCTAGTCAGGAGACCGCCTGAAGAATAGGGTGATGAAACTCAAGTCGAGTCCAAAACAAGTTGTATAGATAGGATTTTGTAATTTCATTTTTGTTTTACCTTGTAATTTTTATTTTTGATGTAATGACAGAGCCGCGGAACGAAACCTCGAGGGAACCTCACTCGACTCTCCAATTCGGTATTGTCCTTCTCTTTCAAATCCTTTGAAATACCTGTGACTTGATTCCCTCATTACTTGGGTAGGTAGGATGTCTTAAGTCAAGACCCGGTTGTCCTTCTTCTTTCTGTTTCTTTCTTTGAATAATGGTCGGGTCAAAATTTTGTTTTGTTGTCTACTTATTTGCCTGAAAACACTTCGTGT
>NW_025872302.1:0-1294 GCF_002878395.1 Capsicum annuum
CATTTTAAACTCATAAATTATGATTTCCCTGTGGTGGGTTAATTTTCTTTATGTTGATGTGGTTGTATGAATACCAAGTTGGAGTCTTTATGTACTTTTCATGAAATTATGCTAGTATGTGGATTGGTAACTCGTAAATTGAGTTGATTAAAGTAACCATAATGTATGAACTAGTGTATATGCCTAAGCCTAAGGTTATGCATGCAATGTGTTTGATAAAATGCCCAAGAGAACAAGAATCATGCTTTAGGACTCAATTATGACCAAATTGATGAACCCATGTTTTACCCTTATGTTCAGAATGACTTCCATATAATCGTTATGCATTAAAATTGTTTGATTGATTGCTGATGAGATTAGACTTATGAAATTATGATATGTTTACATACATTCCTATTCATGTGTAAGCTTATAGGATGCAAATACTTTATCAAAATCCCCAATGATTGTACTATGAATTATTGACTATGGTCATGTGTCAACTAGGGTCACGTCTTGTAAGTTTCATACTACCGAGTCCTGGAGGTACTTGTACCCAACAATTTAGCTGTGTGCATAGAGCTAGTGTCAGTTTCATGATAATCTAGTCACGCTATGAACAGTCGCATTCTCAGCTAGTTTTAGAACTCAGTAAAATTCAGTCAGTTACTTGACTCAGGAAAACACAGTAATCTCATGAACTCAGTCAGCTAAAAAAATTCAATAACATTATGTTAGTCTGCGGAACTCAATGAACTCTGTCTAGTTCATCTCAGTATAATTAGTTTAGTGTATTTAGTTGGGAGTAGGATTCATCACCGAGTGAACCTAAGGATGAGGGCACACACTGATCGTTGAGGGTATGTGTGACACACCGAAAAATGGGTCCCGGAGCATCACACAGTTCTTGAAGCTATGAGTAGCCCCAAGCTAACCCTTTGTGCCATTTTCATTCAGTTCAACACAAATCAATGGGGTTTCCATAAATAACCATCAAATATCAACAGAGTAATCATCATCCAAGAATAAAAAAATTTTAGAAAGATAACAAAATACGACTTATTAATCAACTCCTAACATTTATACTAGTCTAACAAGCCTCTATGAGAATCAATAAAATCAATGAGCCATTGAGACATGCCCCAACTGACTCATACTCAGTTATCAAATATAAATAATTCCGTGAAACAAACATCAGACATTAGGTCCTCAAAAAATAAGGACTCACCATAATAAAGGATATAGAAGAGCGTGCCCAAAGAATCACTGTCAAACCTGGAACTGAGCACCTGAACCTACATTCTGAGAAAATGCA
>NW_025872302.1:1394-3612 GCF_002878395.1 Capsicum annuum
AGAGTGCCCAAAGAATCACTGTCAAACCTGGAACTGAGCACCTGAACCTACATTCTGAGAAAATGCAACCCACATCCGAAGATGTGGGAAAGTACTATGGAAAGGAACCGAGTATATGGGGGTGTATGCAGTTGTATAAATATCATCATCATAAATATTTATAAGAAATATGCAGGATATATGAAAGACTCACATAGCCCGAAGAAAATCATTATAATCATGAGAGGATGAAATAAGTACTATAACACATGTGAGTCATCTTATAATTTTTCGATCACTTTCAGTTCATCAAGAATATCAATTCGCATAATATAAATATCATTTAAATTTTTCGAAAGAATAACTGTCACAATTCCACTTTCAAATCACTTCACCATTAACCATAGACACAAGAAAACACACACACATTGGGAGATCCTACAACCAACATAAACCATATGAGCTACATGGAGTCTAAAGTACAAAAAGCGTTGGGGAGAGTCGTCCTATCCTTTCCATCGGAGTAGGACTATCGATATCAAATCCACACAAACTAGTGATCACAATATAAATTAGCCTTAGGCACACTCTTACGGGGGCACGTAGTTCTAGGGAAGTAAGGTCGCTTTATACCTCTCACTCGGTGCTAAATATTTCTCCTGGACATAGCTCAGATCATTTCAAAGGCAATCCACATCAAAACAATTATTGTACTATATAAATATACATAGGGAGCCATCATGCTTCCCACCTATCAAAATCAACCACGTTGTGGATTTCTTTCATACTCGAGTTCAAAACAACCCCATTAAGACCAAAAAGTCAAATTATTCTAAATATCTCAAATATTCAACATCAACGTGCTTATAACACACATTTTCTCAAAAAAACATAATTTCTAATGGGGATTCACAATCTAAATATAAAAATCATGATAAATATCATTCAAGAATCATGCTTTATATCTCCAGACATGTAAATTCATCTTTCAAAATCATAAACATCAAGATTTCATAATAATCATCATAAGATATGGGTTCATGCTTCAACTTCTTAAAAATCAAATAAAAATCATGCCTTTGTAAAGAAAATTACTTTTGGGCACAAGAACGAAAAAGAGTTCTTTTGAAAAACCCCACATACCTTGAATGATGAACTTTAGATCGATACCGTTTTTGAGATATTAATCGTGCCTTTGAATGATGGTTATTGGAGTTCTTAAACTAGGAACTTGGAATCTTGAATAAATTTGAAGAATTAATGGTGAACTTTGGAGGTTCTTAAAGTTGGATGTAGGAGCATAAGGTTTTTTTTTTTTGAGGAAATTTGATGAAATATAATATATAATACTTCTAATAGGCTTTAATATAGGGTTTGGACATATTTTGGGGGAGGATAAATGACCAAAATGCCCCAAAAAATCAAATAATTCTCGAATATATCCTTTGGTGGACTATTTTGATAGTCTGAAGTAGATCAACCATAAAGTTTTACTCCAAAATCCGAATTGGATGCTACGAATTTCATTAGAAAGAGGACTCTCATATCTTTTCGTTGATATATAGTATCTCACCCAGAACATTGTGTACGAGGAGTTATGATCATTTGAAGTTGACCCCAACATTCACTTTTGATTGGCTGAGGTAGATCGACCATAACATTTTGCTCCGATAGAAAAATTGGATGAAACGAATTTCATTGGAAAGAGGACTCACAAAGCTTTCTGTTCATATATAGTAGATCACCCATATCATTATGAAAAAGGAGTTACGATCGTTTAAAGTTGGAGCAAAATTACGCCAGGCCTCAGTACTTTTTCCTGCACGTTTTACTGTTCACTACTATTCACGATTCGATCGGAATGTTCATAACTCGTCGCTCGGGTGTCCGTTTTGGATGATCGACATATCGTTGGAAAGCTTATTCGATGATCTATGCAATGGTGGATCATAATCTAAGACATTACACCCAAAAATTTATAACTCATTCTAGAAGATAGAACCCAACACGTTTACGCATAAAATTTCAACGAAAAATTTCCCAGGGTATTACATCATCCTCCCCTTGGAAATATTCGTCCTCAAATGATGCTAAACATGAGAAGATTATACATGGAATAGAGCATACAGCTGAAACCATTCGTTAGACTCATCACCACATCATTTCTCACTCCAAATACAACATAGAATGCATAAATTCAAGAAACTACAACTGAACACATAATAAATGACATCTAAAC
>NW_025872303.1:0-2688 GCF_002878395.1 Capsicum annuum
ATTAAGTATATGATTTACCTCCAATTATGATTTCTAATAAATATTATCATTTATAATACTTAAGTAATATTGATGAAAAATATTTAAGTATGAATGAAAAGTTGAAGTTCTTACGTGTTAAGTATCTTTCTTCTCAATAATTTATCTTCATTCGATAAAATAGCTCATCAAAATTTTATTATTATAAAAAAAATTATATAAATTCAACAACGTCTTACACATCGCGCAAAGCGCGAACCTATTCACTAGTAATTTTTCTTCACTTTTCTTTTGTTTATCTTATTTCAAAAATAAATTCAAAATTACTTAGATAATTACTCAATTAAATGAGAAACTTTAATTTCTTAATTGTACAGTTTCTTATAACTCTTCTCTTTTCATTTTCTATAGTTAATGAAGAAGAAGAGTGGTGTTGCCTGCTTATAAATTGTGTCAAAAGAGTACTAGAAAGAATCACAATAGTAAGGTTGATGGCTAAGGTGCCCCCACCCCCCACCCCCCCCCTAAAAAAAAAGGGTTTTATTTTCTGTGAAAAAGAAAGAAACTAATGAAAATTAATGAAAGGTATAAACATTTATGTTATTCTTCTTCTTCTGCTTTTAATTTTTATTTGCAATTGCATTGATCTAACAATGAATATATTATTTCTTCCGTATAATAACTTATGGGCATTTTGCAATTGCAACTATGTCTGTCATTTTCTGAGATATTGCAGAAACAGAATCAAGATTTGTAGTTTACGAGTTTAAAATATTATTTCTCAAGATAATAAGGTCTGGATCAAAGTTATTGGATATAGTCGAACACATAATTGAAAGTCTAAATTCGCCATTAAATACACATGAAGAAATTGTGTAGTGCATGAAGAAGTTATATTTTTCTTAGTATGTACTTGTTCATTTTATTAAACTTTTCATTTATCTATTGTATCGACATATATAGTGCATAGTAATAAATTTATATATACATATCAAGTTTGATATAGATAAGATGATATGACATCTCTTTATGATCAACATTCCTATTTATATTTTAAATTCATTTTTACTTAGTGTACTCTAAAAGCCAAAAAATAAATATAGCAATAAATGCACACAAAAAATACTAATACCACTAGAGTTGGCATGGTGGTTCAGCGCCATGTCCCTTAAGCAAGAGGTCGGGGGTTCGATCCCCGCCTCTGGTGAATGAAGCAAACTCTGTGGCTAGTTCCCTACCGCTTAGTGCGCTGATAGAGGAACGGAGGATGGGATACCTTGGGAAACCAAAAAAAAAGAAAAAAAAAGAATGATTGGTGATGGCCTCTGTTAGTTTTTCTAAGTACATATGGCACATAAAATAGAATTAACCGAGACCATCACCAATCATTCTTTTTTTTTTGGTTTCCCAAGGAATCCCCACAACCGGCAGCCGTGAGACTAATCCTCCATTCCTCTCTTAGCGCACGAAGCGATAGGGAACTGGCCACAGAGTTTGCTCCATTCGCCAGAGGCGGGGATCGAACCCCCGACCTCTTGCTTAAGGGACATGGCGCTGAACCACCATGCCAACACTAGTGGTATTAGTATTTTTTGCGTGCATTTATTGCTATATTTATTTTTTGGCTTTTAGAGTACACTAAGTAAAAATGAATTTAAAATATAAATAATATAAAAAAATATAAATAGGAATGTTGATCATAAAGAGATGTCATATCATCTTATATATATCAAACTTGATATGTATATATAAATTATTACTATGCACTATATATGTCGATACAATAGATAAATGAAAAGTTTAATAAAATGAACAAGTACATACTAAGAAAAATATAACTTCTTCATGCACAACACAATTTCTTCATATGTATTTAATGGCGAATTTAGACTTTCAATTATGTGTTCGACTATATCCAATAACTTTGATCCAGACCTTGACCTTATTATCTTGAGAAATAAAATTTTGAACTCGTAAACTACAAATCTTGATTCTGTTTCTGCAATATCTAAGAAAATGACAGACATAATTGCAATTGTAAAATGCCCATAAGTTATCATACAGAAGAAATAATATATTCAATTGTTGGATCAGTGCAATTGCAAATAAAAATGAAAAGCAGAAGAAGAATAATAACATAAATTTTTATACCTTTCATTAATTTTCATTTGTTTTTTTCTTTTTTGTGGAAAATAGAACCTTTTTTTTGGGGTGGGGGGAGGGGGCACCTTAGCCATCAACCTTACTATTGTGATTCTTGCTGGTACTCTTTTGACACAATTTATAAGCAGGCAACACCACTTTTCTTCTTCATTAACTATAGAAAATGAAAAGAGAAGAGTTATAAGAAACTGTACAATTAAGAAATTAAGAAATTAAAGTTTCTCATTTAATTGAGTAATTATCTAAGTAATTTTGAATTTATTTTTGAAATAAGATAAACAAAAGAAAAGTGAAGAAAAATTTAAATAAATAAGAAAAAAATATATAGAAATGAAGACCATAGAGAGATGTCACACCACCTTCTCTATGTTTCTCCTTTATTATTATATACTAGTGAATAGGTTCGCACTTTGTGCGATGTGTAAGAAGTTGTTGAATTTATATAATTTTTTTTAATAATAATAAAATTTTGATGAGCTATTTTATCGATAGAAGATAAATTATTGAGAAGAAAGATACTTAACACGTAAGAACTTCAACTTTTCA
>NW_025872304.1:0-5995 GCF_002878395.1 Capsicum annuum
TATACGCACGCACATATACATACCATATCATAAATATGAATCACATTCCCTAAATCTTCTCACATGCGTATATTAAAAAAAATAGCAGTAAATTTGTCCGTATTTCACGTGGTCTAAATAATTTTATTGAATTTACGACATGAACTTTATTAAATATCTTATTAGTAAATATCTTTATTTTTTTTGTAAATTTGCAAAATAGGGAACTTATTTAATAGTAGATTAGGCTAAATTTACATTTATACATATGTACATACCATATCATAAGTACAAATCATATTATCTAAATTGTCACACATACTACCACGTATATATATACAAAAAAAAAGGAAAAAAAATAGTAAACTCTATCCGTGTTTCACATAGTCTAAATGTTTTAATTGAATTTACGACTTGAAAATTTTAAAATATCTAATTAATAAAGATTATATTTATAAAAATATGTGTATGTTGTATTTATGTCGAAGGAGTAATTCAAGAAAAAATGGGTAAGTATTTATTCTAGAAGACCAGTAATTAAAATCAATTTAATTAAGCGGATAGATGTTTTAATGAATTATTAATTATCAAAATAGCATTTCTATCATGTAAAAATGTGAGTAAGCTCTATGTATATCTTGTTATTAATAAAATTACACTCAATAGAGAAAATTTATAAGAAATATTTGTGACTCTCCAAAGTGGATTATTATTTTCTTCATGACCATGCATAGTCTTTGATTTACCAACAAATTAAAATAGTGTTAACAATCATAATTTAACAACATTCATTTGAACAAAGTTATATTCAAATTAAATGACCATATATATATATATGTATATTTGTTATAGTGTTGGTCATTGTAATGTTCATGTAATATGCATGCAAAGAAAGTTCTATGTATATGCCAAGAATCAATTTCAATTTCCCAACAATTTCCATACCTTTAGTAAGGGCTAAACGTTTGATCTGGTTATTAGTGGCCATATGGAAGCTTTGGTGAATCCGGTGATCCATTGGCCAATTGGCATCTCTGTTGATGCCTCCAATTTCCCCCTTTCCTGGGTTACCAAGGAAAGAACCGTCTGTATTAATCTTATAAGCACCTACCTTAGGAGGGGACCATCTAATTTGGATGGTAATCTTAAGTTTGGGATGTTTTGAGTTCTGTCTCAAGAACTTGAATTCAATTGCCTCAGAATAAGCTTCGTAATTGAGAAGGTTTATCGTTTTTATGCTTAATGGCATTGTTGTTTATGGACTTCCATAAACAGAAAGGAAGAAGCTCTTTCCAATAAAGGAAGTGATCAAATTTTTTATTCTTGAGGAGATTCCAAGTAGATCTCCAGCTAGAAGGGTGAAAGCTGTTGGGTAAGAGGGATAGACTGTGGGTAGATTTGTTAAGGAGGGTTGTCCAGAAATCATGAGTGGCATTGCATTCAAAGAAAATGTATTTTATGTCTTCATGGTGGCTGCTACAGTAGTGACGTAGGGGGTTGATGTCTATGCCTCTTTTATGAAGAATTGAGTTGGTTGGGAGACTATTATGATATATCATCCAGAGAAAGAAGATGATTTTGTTGGGAGCCGAAAGTTTCCATAGCTAGTTGAAATCTTCCATTAGATTGTAGTTGGTGATTGGATGGTTCCTCTTGTTAGTAATGAAGGAGTAAGCACTAGCACAGGTGAATATCCCATTTCCAGTGAGGCCTTAAGTAGGAAGGTCTCTTTGAATCCTAGGGTTAGGATTTAAGGTGCTAATGATGGATTCTTTTATTAGAATAGGGATATCAAAGAAAATGTTGTCAAACATCCAACCTTCATTAGTCGATATGTGAGCAAGTTTGATGGTGCTTTAAAATTCATTGAGAGGGCCATGGAGAAGATGCCTAAGAGGGAGGAGATGAGGAATCCATCAGTCAAACCAAAAGCTTATTTGTTCACCATCATGTGCCACCCATTGAATGGCTTCGTTGCAAATGAGGTAGCCTTTATATAGGCTTTTCCAAGTTCTGGAGGAGTTTGGTTTACAATGGTTTGTCCCATTTTGATATTTGGAGCTGAGAATCTTAGCCCAAAGAGTATGGGGTTTTTTGATAAATCTCCAGGCCAAGCTATAAAGAAGAGATTTATTTTTGGAGTCAGCTCTTTGCATTCCCAAACTTCCCTAGATTTTGGGATGGGTGATGATGTCCGAATTAATGAGGTTTATCTTTTTTCTATCTGGGGATATTCCCAGATGAAGTCCTTTGGGCTTTATCAATAAGATACAGAGTATTTTTAGGGAGAGTGATGTACTGCATTACATGATTAGGGATACTACTCAGGGAAGATTTAGCTAGTGTGGTTATCCCAGCCATATTCAAGAATTTGGTTTTTCACCCAGCTAATTTGGAGTTAAGATTATTTGTGATGTACTGAAAGTCCCTACGAGAGGGTTTCTTGTGGAAGATGGAAAAGCCCAGATATTTGCTAAAAGACTTACTTGATTTGATAAAAAGCATTGTGGCCATGGAGTGTCTAACAGAGGGGGAGTAATTGGTGGAGAAGATAACTTTTGATTTCCCAATGTTGATCTTTTGGCCTTACTGGAACTAAAGCTTTGAAGAGTATTGATAATGGTTTGACAATTTTTAAAATCAGCCTTTTCAAAGAGGGTTAGATCACCTGTAAAAAGAAAGTGAGAGATCTTGGGTCCTCTTATTCTAGGTGATGTGGGGTTGCAGTTGAGAGTGTCCACCTCATGGTTTATTCTTATTGAGAGTAGTTCTATGCACAAAATAAAAATGTAAGAAGATAGGGAATCACCTTGTCTAATCCCTCTGAAAGGCTTGAAAAAATTTGTTCTACTCCCATTCACCAACATAGAGATAAAGGAAGAAGTGATGCAAGACATGATAAGAGAGGTCAATCTAGGGGGAATTGAAGAAGTAAAGGGCCTGTCTGATGAAAGACCATTTGACTCTAAAACCCAGTTCCCAACATCATCTTTCAGAGAGTTTATCATATTTTTTCTTCTTCTATTAAGAGTAGAGATATAGAAAAACTTGATGTTTGCATCTCCCTCGGTGAGCCAGCTGATCCTAAATTTAAGTTTCCAGAAATCATGTTCAAGTCTGAGGAGTTAACTGAAATCATGAGAGAGATTATTTTTGAGGTCTTGTGGAGGGAGGTACTCGTGGGATATCTAGGAGATTTTTGGATCCTTGCTAATTTAGGTAGCAAGTCTCTCTTCCTTCTAAAGATATTCCCAAAGGTACTTTTATTCCAGGTTTGATGTGAGTCTCAAAGTGGAAAATAGCACTGGTAAGATTTGTGGAATTACCAAAGGAGCTGAGGACCATGGCGTTAAAGGTAAGGTGAGAACACCACATGATTTCCATTCTAAAAGGCTTAGGGAAGATTTTGTGATCCTGGTGATACTGACTAAGAGAGGGCAATGATCCGAGTGGGTTCTTGGGAGATGAGTAACAAAGGTTTCAGGAAATAGGTCAAGCCACTGAGTCTTGGACAGGCATCTATCAAGCCTTTCAAGAATGAGAGCATACCTGTTCCTATATAGTTTATTGGACCAAGTAAATTTACTACCCTTAAGACCAAGATCGATAAGATTTTTTTATTAATGCAGTCCCAGAGGAAAGAAGCCTTGTGGATATTGATACTATTTCCACCAAACTTCTCAAAGGATTTTAGTACCTTATTGAAGTCTCCCCCAACCAGCCATGGACTGTGGGGATGGTTGTTGATGGTATCAGCAAATTCGACAATTTCGTTCCAGAGGAGCTTTCTATCTTCAAAATTATTACTAGCATAGACAGCAATAAAGAACCAGGTTAAGGGGGGATTGAATACCTGGACAGAGACATGGAAAGCCTGGGGGGAGATATAAATATCAATGACATTTATGTATATATCATTCCACATAATCACAAGGCCTCTGGAATTTCCATTGGCAGGGTATTGTATTTTATGAGTAAACCCCTGATCCTCAGTGATGGTTTGGTGGTCATTTATTCTATTTTCCAAGAGAGCTATGATGGAAGGCTTGTGGATATCCACCATTGATTTGCAATGCCTTCAAAACTCAGGGTTGTTTGCCCCTCTAGTATTCCATATGAGACAATTCATTTGGAGATTTCCTTGGTGATGATGGGGATCCACCATGGTTTTCTTTCCTTTCTCCCCCGTATGTGGGGGTGGGGTGTTTGACTGATTCTCCAAAATCAGTGCTACTACGATCATTTTGGTAATGAAAAATAGTTGTGTTAGAGGACCTGGTAGAGATATCTCTAGGGTGAGCTTGAGAAGTTTGGGGGTAGTAGTATGATTTCCATTTCGCTTACTACCTCCTAGAATTTTAAAGTTAGTGACTTTTCTAACACTAACACATTTGTTCTTGGAACACTGGGTTATGCAAGAATCATTTTCATTTCTCGGTTGTTTTCCTTGAAAGATTTGTTGGTTTTATCCCTCTCCATCATTTCCAATGTTAGTGCAAGTGGATTGGTTGGGGGAGGGGGGATCATAATGTTTAAGATCTCCGGAGACACCCTCACAAAGGAGGGGCCTGTCTCCAGTATTCCTGGAATCTGTGGGGGGATAATGGGAGTGTTGAGCTGGTTTGGTCCATCTTGGCCGTTAGTACCTGTGGTGTTATGCCCTCCAGTGAGATTACATTTGGAAAGTTAATGAGAGTGGATTTCCCAATGTTCTTGTCACGCCTCAAATGCTATTGGGGCGGACTGACACCCGTAACCGAGGAGGCCCGGGAGAACCAGCTCATAACTTTATACTTCCCATGCATACCTCTATGACAACCCAAAATTCGGACAGCATCATGTCGCATATAAAAGGAAGTAATCACCTGTATAAGCTCGAGCACACATATATATGTATATACAATACTTGGTCGTTGGAGCCATCACGTCTATTAACAAAATACCACCTTGACTATACATTAGGTCTACAAAGCCTCTAGACAATACACAAAGTTTAACAAAGGTCGGGACACACCCCGCTAAATAAATAACTTCTATACATTACGAAAAGTGACTGGATATGACACGGAAAGCCCCGAAGAAAACTGGAGCTCACCAAAAGCAGCTGGGTATCCTGACTCCTACTTGTGCAGTGTATGAGCTGAGGTACCTGTGCCTGCACCATGAAATGCAGGTCCCCTTCGGGGGACGTCAGTACGAAATATGTACTGAGTATGTAAAGCTTTAGATAATCACATATGATATAGGAGCTCAATAGAAACCAGAAACAAGTGAATAAATCGTAATAGGAGTGGACCACACTTACTGGAACTTGTGACAACCTGTACATTGTATTTATTCAATCACTTTACCTTCGTTCTTATCATATTTGTAATCATTACTGTACTGTACTGTCACCATTAGGCTGCCTCCAGTACATATCAACTGGGATCGACCCAAGCTAGGCTTATGCCCCTGGGATACCACCCATAAACACATAAATAGGGATCGACACATGATAGGCTTATGCCCCTGGGATACTACCCGATAACAGAGAACTTCCATCACTTAGTTCAATTAATCTTTGAGATTGTTATTTTGGTCGCCACCACATTTTTGATACTTTGAAACAATGATACATCAATAAGAGACATATAAATAGACCATCAATGCAATAACAATAAAGTAAGAACTCATTGGCACATCAATAAAGTGTTTTGGAGTCATCAATGCCATAACAATGAAGTAGGAACTTATTGGTATATCAATGAAACATTTTGAAGTCATTAATAGAACATAGATCTTGTTCAAGTAACCGGATACCTTCTGACATTCATTAGTGCAATAAATATGTAAGATCTGAAAAACAAGTATTGGAATGTCTTGACATCTTGTAGGGTGGAAACAAGTTCATTGGTAACGTAGGACATCATACAAAATCATTATGGATCACATGTTACTGAATAACTTTGGAAACTTTCTTAATAAAACAATTGTTCACTTTCATGCCAAAGATATGGTATAGAGTATGCTTTAC
>NW_025872304.1:6095-6679 GCF_002878395.1 Capsicum annuum
TATGGTATAGAGTATGCTTTACATACCTGACTGTCAAACTTCAATACTAGTCCCAAATGGATTTCTTGTATTTTCGGATTACTTATCTATAATGAACATATATAGCAATCTAGTATTAGCGACCAAATGTCACAATTCAATTATTTGAATTCACCAAACTAGTGGTTACGTAGTAAGCCTTAATTACACCATAAAGGGTGTCACTTTAACCCTCTTATACTCCAATTACATTCACATGCCATGCATATTCATACAACATCCTCCAATATCAAGTTTGGATTCATTTATCCTTCCAACCAATCCATTAAACCAAATTGAGCCATAGACATAAATAATCATCAATTCAGTACTATATCACCATATCCACCTTCCATAACTCAATTACCATATCCACCTTCCACAATTCCATACAACCAAACCATGCAAAATAGTCCATAACCCTATTTTCATCACTTATCAATAACAACCAATACATATAATCCTCTATAATACATATACATATGGAAGAGAACAAAGGCAAACAATATTCATACCTTATAATTCACCTATTGATTATGCAATCCTGTTTGCACAAATAATAGATG
>NW_025872305.1:0-5465 GCF_002878395.1 Capsicum annuum
CAACCAATAAGATATTGGTTGGTTCAATAACGGATAAATAATTATCGAGTGATTATCGGACGGTTTATCAGACATCCACAATTCCTACTTGAATGGGTCTCAAAACCAGAAAACAAAATAGAACAGAACATTTTCTTTTTACAATGACAACATTAGAATAGTTTCATTTTAAATAGTTTCATGGACATAAATGTATATAATCACTCATGTAGTTATAGATGGGCAAGGATTTATTGCAATGAACGTTACCTTTAAGAACACAGTAGGAGCAGCCAAGTTACAAGTTGTAGCCATTCATAAAGGCAAACACAACTAAGAATATTGTTGATTAGTTAATAGTATTAGCAAGTGCAGGAATGCTAATACTTTTGATTCAATATTTTCTTCACTTTGGTAATAGTATTAGCTAGTGCAGGAATGCCAATACTTTTGAAAACTAAGAAATTAAACATCTCAATATTTATCTAAAAAAAAAAAAAAAAAAAAACTAAGTTATGTCACTCCACCCAAACCATATCAATAATGGGGAGCATCTATAAAAATCAACCATGGCGTGCCGAGGATGATTGGGAGCATCCTAGTGAGGTCCATTTGGGTGGTCAAACGGGCAAAATGGTGCAAATGGAGCATTTTTAGGCACCATCAGTGTGCAATAGCCTACAGTTCTGGGGGTGGGCCTGGGATCTGGGTGTGTCGTAGGCTTAAAATTATCAGGACATGACAAGAAGGCTGGGGTACATCTTAATATGGTCCGTTTGGGTGGGTGGGGAAATTTGGGTGGTCAAACAGGCAAAACAGTGCAAACAAAGTATTTTCAAGCCAAGTCGATGTGCTATAGCCCATGGTTCTAGGGGAGGGGGCGAGGTTCGAGAATTTTGGGGGCCAAAAATCGATCGAGGCGTGCCAAGGAGGCTAGGGATTGACCTAGTATAGGCCGTTTGGGTGGGCAGGGCCATTTGGGTGGTAAAATAGGGAAAATGGAGTAAATAGGGCAATTTGGGGCAAAATCGATATGTTGTAGCCTATGGTTCTAGGGTAGGCCCGGGGTTTGGATGTGTCGTGGGTCAAAAATCGATCAAGGCATGCTAGGGAGGCTAAGGAGCATCCTAGTGTAGTCTGTTTAGGTGGGTTGGGCCATTTGGGTGATATAACGGGCAAAACTATGCAAATTGGGTATTTTTTGGCCAAATCAATGTGTTATAGCCCTCGGTTATGGGGTGGTCCCGGGGAGAGCCAGGGAGGCTGGGAAATGTCCTAGTGTGGTCCATTTAGGTGGGGTAAAATGGTGAAAATAGGACATTTTTAGGCCAAATCGGTGTGCTATAGTCCACGATTTTAGAGGTGGGTCCAAGATTCGAGTGTGTCGTGGGCCAAAAATCGACTGGGCATGCCAGGGAGGTTAGGAAGCCTTCTAGTATGGTCTGTTTGGGTGGACGGGCCATTTGGGTGGCCAAACGGGCGAAACGATACAAATAGGGCATATTCAAGCCAAATCTATGTGCTATAGCCCACGGTGCAGAGGGTAGGCTTTGAGTACAGGCGTGCTGTGGCCGAAAATCAACCGGGGCATGATAGGAGGTTGGGGATTGACCTAGTATGGGTCGTTTGGGTCGGCGGGGCCATTTCGGTAGTTAAACAGGCAAAACAACATCAACAGGGATATTTTTGGGCTGAATCGGTGTGCTATAGCCAATGGTTCCGAGGGTGGTTTCAGGTGTGTCGTGGGTCAAAACTTGATCGGGGCATGCTAGGAAGGCTGAAGAATATCCTAATATGGCCCGTTTGGGTAGAAGGGGATATTTGGGTTGTCAAGCAGGCGAAATGGTGCAAACAAGGTATTTTTGGGCCAAATCGATGTGCTATAACACACGGTTCTAGGGTGGGCCTAGGGTCTGGGCATGTCATTGGCTGAAAATTGATCAGGGCATGCTAGAGAGGCTGGGGAGGTCCTAGTGTGGTCCTTTTGAATAAGTGGGACCCTTTGGGTGGTCAAACAAGAGAAACGATGCAAATGGGGTATTTTTGGGTCGAATCGGTGTGTTATAGCCCACGATTTTGGGGGTAGGCTCGTGGTTCAGGTGTTTCATAGGTCAAAAATCGACTGAGGCTTGCCAGGGAGGCTGGAGAGCATCCTAGTAAAGACCGTTTTGGTTGGAAGGGCCATTTGGGTTGTTGAATGGGCAAAACAGTTTAAACGAGGCATTTTGGGCCAAATTGGTGTTCTTAGCCCACAGTTCCTAGGGTGGATCCGGGGTTTGGGCGTGTTGTGGGCTAAAAATTTACCGAGGCATGTCAGGGAGACTGGGGAGCATCTTAGTGTGGTCTGTTTAGGTGGGTGATACCATTTCGGAGGTAAAATGAGTAAAACAATGCAAATAGGGTATTTTCTCGCCAAATCAATGTGCTATAGCCCACGGTTATAGGGATGGGCCTGGGGTTCGGGCAAACCGTTGGTCAAAAATTGATCGAGGTATGCTAGGGAGGCTAACGAGCATCTTGAGGTTGTTCGTTTGGGTGGGTGTGGCAATTTAGGTGGTCAAACGGGCAAAATGGTGAAAATGGGGCATTTTCGAGCCAAATCGGTGAGCTATAACCCATGGCTCTGAGGGTGGGCTAGGGGTTCGGGTGTGTCGTGGGCTAAAAATTGACCGGGGCATGCTAGGGAAGCTGGAAAGAGTCCTTTTGTGGTCTTTTTGGGTAAGCGAGGCTATTTTCGTGGTCAAACGGGCAAAACAGCGCAAATGGGGTATTTTTGGGCTAAATCATTGTGCTATAGCCCATGGTTCCAGGGGTGAACTCGGGGTTCAGGCATACCATAGGCTAAAAATTGATCGAGGCATGCCAGGGAGGTTAGGGAGAGTCCTAGTATGGTCTTTTGGGTGGTAGAGGCCATTTGGATAGTCAAACAAGCGAAACAGAGCAAACGGGGCATTTTCAGGCCAAATCATTGTGCTATAGCCCATGGTTCCAAGGGTAAGCTTGGGGTCCAGGCATGCCGTGGGCTAAAAAAATTGAATGGGCCATGCCAGGGAGGTTGGGCAGCATCCTAGTATGGTATGTTTGGGTGGGCAAGGCCATTTGGGTGGTCAAATGAGAGAAACAATGCAAATGGGGCATTTTTGACCTAAATTGGTGTGTTATAGCCCACGGTTCTGGGGGGTCAGCCTGGGGTCTGGGCGTGTCGTGGGGAAAATATCAAACTAGGCATTTAAGGGAGGTTGAGGAGCATCCTTGTGAGGTCCGTTTGGGTAGGCAGAGCCATTTGGTGGTCAAACGGGTGAAATGGGGCAAACGGGGCATTTTTGGGCCAAATCGGTGTGCTATAGCCGATAGTATCAAGCATGGGGCCGGGGTTCGGGCTTGTTGTGGGTGAAAATCGACTGGGGCATTTCATAGAGGTGGGGAGGCATCCTAGTGTGCTTCGTTTGGGTGAGTGGGGCCATTTGGATGATCAAACAGGAAAAACAGTGCAAACGGGGCATTTTTGGGCAAAATTGGTGTGCTATAGCCCATGGTTCTAGGTATGACCTTGGGTTCGGATGTGTTGTGCGCTAAACATCGACTGAGGCATGCCAGGGAGGTTTGGGATTGGCCTAGTATGGGTCGATTGGGATGGCGTGGCTATTTGGGTAGACAAACGGGCAAAACTGCACCAACAGAAGTGTTTTCGGGCCAAATTGGTCTGCTATAACCTACGATTCTAGATGTGGGCCCGAGGTTCGGGCGTGATGTAAGCTAAAAATTAACCGAGGTATGCCATGGAGGCTTAGACACTTCCTAGTGTAGTCTTTTTGGATGGTCGAGGTGATTTGGGTTGTCAAACGAGCAAAACGGGCAAAACAGTGCAAATGGGGAATTTTTGGGCCAAATCAATGTACTACTATATCCTACGGTTCTTAGGGTGGACCCAGGCTCCAAGCGTGTTGTGGGCCAAAAATCGATCGAGATGTGCCAGGGAGGTGGGGAAGGTCCTAAAGTGGTCCATTTGGGTGGACAGGGCAATTTGGGTGGTCAAACGAGTGAAACAGCGCCAACGGTGCATTTTTTGGCCAAATCAGTTTGCTATAGACCACGGTTCTGGGAGTGGGCCCGGAGTCCAGGCATTTTGTGGGTCGAAAATAGACTAGGGCATACCATGGAGGCTTGGGAGCATCCTAGTGTAGTCCATTTGGGTGATCGTGGACATATGGGTGGTCAAACAGGCGAAACGATCAAGATGGGGCATTTTCAGGCCAAATCGGTGTGTTATAGCCCATGGTTCTGGGTATTGCCTTGGGTTCAGATGTGTTGTGCGCTAAACATCGACTGAGGCATGCTAGGAAGGTTTGGCCTAGTATGGGTTGATTGGGATGGCGTGGCTTTTTAGGTGGATGAACGGGCAAAACTGCACCAACAGGAGTGTTTTCGGGCCAAATTGGTCTGCTATAACCTACGGTTCTGGAGGTGGGCCCGAGGTTCGAGCGTGATGTGAGCTAAAAATTAATCGGGGCATGACATGGAGGCTCAGGTACTTCCTAGTGTAGTCTGTTTGGATGGTCAAGGTGATTTGGGTTGTCAAACGGGAAAAATGGGCAAAACAGTGCAAATGGGGAATTTTTAGGCCAAATCAATGTACTACTTTAGCCTACGGTTCTTGGGGTGGACCCAGGCTCCGAGCATGTTGTGGGCCAAAAATCGATCAGGATGTGCCAGGGAGGTGTGGAAGGTCCTAGAGTGGTCCATTTAGGTGGACAGGGCAATTTAGGTGGTCAAACGAGCGAAACAGTGCAAACAGTGTATTTTTTGGCCAAATCAGTTCGCTATAGACCACGGTTCTGGGAGTGGGCCCGGAGTCCAGGCATTTCGTGGGTAAAAAATAGACCAGGGCATACCATGGAGGCTTGGGAGCATCCTAGTGTAGTCCATTTGGGTGATCGTGGACATATAGGTGGTCAAACAGGCGAAGCGATCAAGATGGGGCATTTTCAGGCCAAATCGATGTGCTATAGCCCATGCTTTTGAGGGTGGGCCCAGAATTTAGATGTGCTATGGGCAAAAAATTAATCAGGGCGTGTCAGGGAGGATGGGGAACATCCCAATGTGATCCATTTGGGTGGTCAGGTCCATTTGGGTGGTCAAACGGGTGAAAGGATGCAAATGGGGCATTTTCTAACCAAATCGGTGAGCTATAGCCTACGATTCCAAGGGTAGGCCCAGTGTTCGTGCGTGTTATGGTTGAAAATTATTTAGGGCATGCTAGGGAGGCCAGGAAGCATCGTAGTGAGGTCCGTTTGGGTGGGAAAGGCCATTTGGGTGGTCAAACGGGCAAAACGGTACAATCGGGGCATTTTTGGGCCAAATTGGTGTGTTATAACCAGCAGTTTTAGGGGTGGGCCTGGGACCAGGCATGATGTAGGTCAAAAATCGACCGAGGAATTATAGGGAGGCCGGGGATAGGCCTAGATGGGTCATTTGGGTTGATGTGG
>NW_025872305.1:5565-6091 GCF_002878395.1 Capsicum annuum
GGTGTGCTATAACAGACGGTTCTGGGCGTTCTGTGGCCAAAAAATTTTTGGGGCATGCCAGGGAGACCATGGATCGTCCTAGTATGGTCTTTTTGGGTATGCAGGGCCATTTTTATGGTCAAATGAGAGAAATGGTGCAAATGGGGTATTTTCGGGCCAAATCGGTGTGCTATAGCCCACGGTTCTAGGGGTGGGCTCGGGTTTGAGAACTCTGTGGGCCAAAAATCAATCGGGCCATGTCAGGAAGACTGGGGAGAATCCTATTATGGTTTGTTTGGGTAGGCGGTGCCTTTTTGGTGGTCAAATGAGTGAACCAGTGCAACCGGAGCATATTCGGGCCAAATTGATATGCTATAGCCCACAGTTCCAAGGGTGGGCCTAGGTTTCGGGCGTTCCATGGGTTGAAAATCAACCTAGGAGTGCTGAAGAGGCTAGGAAGTATCCTACTGTGGCCTGTTTGGGTTGGCGAGGCCATTTGGGTGGTCCAATGGGAAAAATGGTGCACATGGGATATTTTTATGCCAAA
>NW_025872306.1:0-2354 GCF_002878395.1 Capsicum annuum
CAATTCTTGGGAGAGGATATTTATTCTTAATAGTCACCTTATTCAATTGCCGATAATCAATACACATCCTCAGCGAGCCATCCTTTTTGCGCACAAATAATACTGGTGCTCCCTAGGGGGACATACTAGGCCTTATGAATCCCTTCTCTAGCAAATCTTTCAATTGCTCTTTCAATTCTTGTAATTCTGCTGGGGCCATTCTATACGGAGGAATGGAGATTGGTTGGGTGCCTGGTATTACATCAATACCAAACTCTAATTCTCGTTCAGGAGGCAAACCTGGAATATCTTCAGGAAATACATCAGAAAATTTATTTACCACCGGAACAGTGTGAAGAGTTGGTGGCTCCGCTTCTGTATCCCTTACTCTAACTAAATGATATATGTATCCCTTGGAAATTATTCTTCTTTCCTTAAAATAAGAAATAAATCTACCTCTTGGCGCACTAATTTCACCTTTCCATTCAAGGACTGATTCATTTGGAAAATGGAAATATACCTTTTTCGTGCAGCAATCAATTGTGGCATAATAAGACGCCAACCAGTCCATACCCATTATAACATCAAAATCTACCATTTCTAACTCCACAAGATCAACCATCGTATCACGACCACAAACAGTTACTATGCAGTTTCGATAAACCCTTCTAGCTATAATAGATTCTCCAACTGGTGTGGACACTTCAAATAGATTAACTAACATTTGGGTATTCTTTCGAACTTTCCAGCAAACAATGGAGTAACATAAGATAATGTAGAATCGGGATCAATTAAGGCATATAAATCGAATGAAAAGATAGACAACGTACCCGTAACCACATCTGGGGAAGCCTCTAAATTCTGTCGATCCACAAGAGCATACGTACGATTTTGAGCCCCGCTAGAACTCGTGACTCTTCTATCACCTCTAACACGACCCATTGGTTGTGCACCCCTTCCTGAATAAGGCATCGATGATGATGATGTAATAAATGACCTCGTAGGTCGTGCCATACCCCCTATGCCCCTTCGTGGGCATTCTTTCATCATATGCCCCAATATACTGCACCAAAAGCAAACATTGGTCCCCAGTCGACATACGCCTAAATGATACCTTCCACATTTATTACTTGGCTCTCGAGAAGGTTTTGATTGGCTCATATTCCCTTGCCCTTGGTACCCACTGTCCGCGAACTCTGGCTCTCACTTCTGTGCCCAAATTGATTTCCTCTGGACCCTTGGAACTGTGGTGAGGCACTAGCTGCAGAATAAGAAGATAATGGCCTAGGTGGTCTAGCAGAAAACTGTGGTCTAAACCCTCCTTGGGATGCCATGAACTGCCCTGTAGATCTGGCCCTCTTGGAATATCCTCTTTCTACTTCCTGTGTTCTTCTCCTCTACCTCTGATCTTTCATTTTCTGTGCAAAAGATTGGATCCTCGCTATGTCCATATCTTTGTTCAAAGCGGCAATAGTACAATCTCTAACCAGATATGGATCTAGCCTATCCATATATTGATGAACTCCGTCATCCATAGTAGCTACAACATTAGGAGCATATCTCGACAAGGAATTAAATCGGAGACTGTACTCCCTCACGCTCATATTCCCCTGATGAAGATTTAAAAATTGATCTGCACGAGCCTGACGAATCTCGAATGGAAGATAATGATCAAGAAATGCCTCTTTGAACTCCTTTCAAGTAGCTGGGGGTGCATCAATACCCCTAGATCGTTTCCAGTCCTCATACCAATATATAGCCTCCCCTTTAAATCTATATGCCGCTAACTCCACTGTCTCTCTACCCGTTACATGCATAACATCTAAGGCCCTTTGAATTTGATCAATAAAGTCCTGCGGGTCCTCGTTAAGATCTGATCCAATAAAAGTGGGAGGATCCATCTAAAGAAAATCCTGTGTTCGAAGGCTAGCCGCCCTATCTGTACCACTAGGACCCGTGGTAGGAATGGCTTGCCCAGCAACTATACAAGTCAAAAGTTGCACTGCATTTCTAAGATCTTGATCAACAACATTAATAGGTGGCTCTGCGGATATAGTTCTCCTCCCCCTTATTTCTTTCGGACTGGAGAAAGTTTCTGATGCATGCTCAGCTGGAGCCTCACTTTGATTAACTGGTATAGTGGGTGACTTACTAGTCCCCTTTTCGGCAGCCACATCTACTTGCTTACTGGTATTCTTGCTTTTGGTAACCGGCATCATTACTATAATAAGAGAAACAAACGAATTCAGTGGTCAACTAAGACTTCATATACAATATAGGCTCTATCGCACGATCTTAGACATGAAGAAAATAAACAATTCCTAAATGTCGATAGCCTCCTGTTTATAGATGCGGTGCACGACACACCGATAAAT
>NW_025872307.1:0-2748 GCF_002878395.1 Capsicum annuum
CAAAACCATGAGCTATAGCACACCAATTTGCCCCGAAAATGCCCCGTTTGTGCCATTTTGGCCATTTGTCCACCCAAATGGCCACAAAACTTTAAACGGACCACACTGGGGTGATCCCTAACCTCCTTGGCATATCCCGATTGATATTTGTCCCACAAAACGCCCATATCCCAGGCCCAACCCCAAAATCATGGGCTATAGCACACTGATTTAGCCTGAAAATGCCTCGTTCGTACTGTTTTGCCTGTTTGTCTATCAAAATGGCCACAAAAAATAAAACGGTCTATACTGGGATGATCTCCAACCTCCTAGAACGCCCAGTCAATTTTAGATCATAGAACAGCCAGACTCCGAGCCCACCCACAAAATCATGCGCTATAGCATATCGATTTGGCTTGAAAATGCCCCATTCGGGTCGTTTTGTTCATTTGTCCACCCAAATTGCCACAAAAATTTAAAAGGACCACACTAGGATGATCCTTAACCTCCCTATCATTTCCTGGTAGATAATAGGACCACAGCATGCCCGGATCCCGGGCGCACCCCCTAAACCGTGAGCTATAGCACACCGATTTGTCCTGAAAATACCCCGTTTGCGCTCTTTTGCCCGTTTGTCCACACAAATGGCCACTAAAATTTAAACGGATAATACTGGGATGATCACCTACTTCCCTGGCATGCTTCAATCGATTTTTAGCCTACATCATGCCCGAACCCCAGGGCCACCCCCGAAACCGTGGGCTATAGCACACCAAATTGGCCCAAAAATGCCTAGTTCGTGCCATTTCGCCCATTTGTCCACCCAAATAGCCATGAAAATTTAAACGGACCACACTGGGATGATCCCCAACCTCCCTGGCATGCCCCGATCAATTTTTGGCCCACAGCACATCCGAACCCCGATCCCACCCCAGAAACTGTGGGCTATAGCACACCGTTTGGCCCAAAATGCCCTGTTCGTGCCATTTTGCTTGTTTGTCTACCCAAAGGGCCACAAAAATTTAAATGGACCATACTAGGACGATCCTAATCTCCCTGGTATGCCCTAGTTGATTTTTGGCCCACAGAACTCCTGGACCCCAGACCCACCCACAAAATCGTGGGCTATAGCACACCAATTTAGCTCAAAAATGCCTCGTTCGAGCCATTTCGCTCGCTTGTCTACCCAAATGGCCACGAAAATTTAAACTGACCACACTGGGATTATCCCCAACCTCCCTGGTATGCCCCGGTCAATTTTTGACCCACATAATGTCGGAACCTTGGGCCCACCCCTAAATCTATAGGTTATAGCACACCGATTTGGCTTGAAAATGCCCCCTTTGCCCCGTTTCCCCTATTGTCCACCTAAATAGCTACTAAAATTTAAACGGACCACACTGGGACAATCCCTAACCTCCTTGGCATACCTTGGTCAATTTTTATCCCACAGCACGCTCGGACCCTGGGCCCACCTCCAAAATCGTGGGCTATAGCACACTGATTTGGCCTGAAAATTCCCTGTTTGCACCGTTTTACCTTTTTGTACACCCAAAGGCCCAATAAAAGTTTAACGGACCATACTGGATTGATCCCCAACCTTCCTGGCATGCTCCGATCGATTTTTGGCCCACAGCACGCCTGGACCCTGGGCCCACCCCCCAAACCGTGGGCTATAGCACATCGATTTGGCCCAAAAATGCCCCGTTCGTATTGTTTCACCCATTATTCCACCCAAATTGCCACAAAAATTTTAGCGGACCACAGTGGAATGATCCCTAACATTCCTAGCATGCCACGATAGATTTTTTACCTACAACATGCCTGGACCTCGAGCCCACCCCTGAAACCGTGGGCTATAGTACACCGATTTGGAACAAAAATGCCCCATTCATGCTGTTTCGCTCGTTTATCCACCCAAATAGCTAGGAAAATTAAATGGACCACACATAAATGATCCCCAATCTCACTGGCACGCTTGAATTCTACGCCCACCCCCGAGACCGTGGGCTATAGCATATCAATTTGGCTCAAAAATGCCCCGTTCGCATCATTTCACCCTTTTGTCAACCCAAATGGCTACAAAACTTTAAACGGACCACACTGAGACGATCCCCAACTTTCCTCGCACGCTTCGATTGATTTTTGGCCCACAGCATGCCCAGACCCCGGGCCCACCCCCAAAACCATGGGTTATAGCACACCAATTTGGCCTAAAAATGCCTCGTTTGCACCGTTTAGCCCGTTTGTCTACCCAAATGGCCACAAAAATTAAAATATACCATAATGGGACTTTTCTATCCCAACCTCCCTGGCATGTAACGGTTAATTTTTGGCCCACAGCATGCCCGACCTCGGGTCCACCTCTGAATCCGAGGGCTATAGCACACCGATTTGGCTTGAAAATGCCTCATTCGCGCTGTTTTGCCCGTTTGTCCACCTAAATGGCCGCTAAAATTTAAACGGACCATACTGGGATGAT
Source organism: Capsicum annuum (assembly GCF_002878395.1). Taxonomy (NCBI): domain Eukaryota; kingdom Viridiplantae; phylum Streptophyta; class Magnoliopsida; order Solanales; family Solanaceae; genus Capsicum; species Capsicum annuum. The sequence continues at coordinate 2,462 of NW_025872307.1, forward strand.
CCCCTCCCTCCCTGACACGTCTCAGTCAATTTTTTACCCAATGTGCACTCGGACCCTGGGTCCACCCTTCAAACTGTGGGATGTAGCACAACGATTTGGCCCGAAATTACCCCGTTCATGTCGTTTTGCCTGTTTGTCCACCCAAATGGCCATGAAAATTTAAATGAACTACACTGGGATGAACTCCAACTTCCAAGGCACACCCCGATCGATTTTTGACCCACAACACGCCCGAACCCCGAGGTCACCCCCAAAACCGTGGGCTATAGCACACCGACTTAGCTAAA
>NW_025872308.1:0-4345 GCF_002878395.1 Capsicum annuum
TATAAGCATTGTTTGTGGTTATTGTTTGTGTTATTTTCACTTTGTGCGTTTTCGTGCTCTTTGTTTATAGTATTTATCCTATGTGTTACCGCTTTATATCTGTCATCATGAGTCCACCCTCCGGCCTTCTTTCTGCAACAAGTCCGTAGTACACGTGTTGTACACAACCTCTAGTTGACTCACCCTTATTTTCGGGGGGAGCCGTCGGTGTTATGGAGTAGGTGGAAAGCAAAGCAGCCACTATCGATCATACGCTCCCCCGAACAGCCTTGTTAGTAAACCACAACGTAGGTCAGCCTTTAGGTCATGCTTATGTGCATCATACGGAGACCTAGCGGGACCCACATGGCCCTTTGTAAGAGACTCCCCTCTAAAGCATCTCTACGTGCTAACTGTTGCATCTTTAAGGGTAACGTGGTCATTTGACGGACTGATTTGAAAAAAAATTGTTAGGAGTAAGGTGCGTAGGCAAAAACGAAAAAAAAAATAGAAAAAAGTGAGTCGAAAAGAATAAAAAAAAAGAGGAATGTCGTAGTTTATTTTAGAATTCTTTATGGCTTTTGTTCTTCACGATCCAAAAACTCAAAAAGATTTTTTTCATAATTGGTGGTGCCAGTGTCTAGCTGAAAATCCAAAAGTTTTTTTTTCGTTTGTTTTGGTAGTGTCTCTTAAGTTAGGGTCAATGTATTAGTTAATCGTTAATTGTCCAATCTGGATGAACTACGCATACCTGATTCCCTTCCCTTGGGTTGGGATACGTAGGCAACCTTCGGGGAGGTTCGGTAATTCTTTATGTTGGCCTTTGTCTTAGTATTAGCCTAGGTCTCTCGACCCGTTATCTAGAGTTGTTTGCCAAGTAGACTGATTTCGCTCAGTACTTTTGTTCGGCAAATTAAAGTCATGAATGTGGGCTGTCCCATCGACATGTACTTGCGTCAAAAATCCCAAGGGTTGGGAATCTTCTACTCCTGTCGAATTTTTGAGATAACGTCTTGTGTGTTATTATAGGATGGATTTGTCCACCAAGTCTAGAGTTCTGATGGTTGTCAAGGTGCCCAAAAAGTTAATCAAATGGTGGGAAATATTTAACTATGTTGATCAGCAGAAACTGGTTAAAATATTTGGCGATCTTACGGAACTTTTGCATATTACCCCTCGTCCTGATTTAATAGAGGCTTTGTTGACCTTTTGGGATCCATGTAGTTTGGTGTTCAGGTTTGGGGAATGTGAAATGACTCCTACTTTGGCAGAAATATCCAGTTTGTTGCATTTGCCCTATATCGAGAAGGATATGATCCGAGCACGAAATCATACTGGAGTGAGATTTTGGCAGTCTTGTGGTTTAAAAAGTAAGGGTATCCGTTTGGGTTGCTTAAGTGATTTGTGGGTTTCCCTAGATTTTTTGTTCGCTAGATTCAGGCCCTCAGAAAGTTTTGATTGCTTTTGGGATGAATTTCATGTGACTAAGGAGAAGTGGGAGAGAAAGCATCTTGAAGTCTTCACCCTCGCTTTGTTAGGTACTTTGGTGTTTCCACTAGAAGAAAAACGTATTAATACCCGTTTGCAATCTATGGTGATGGCCCTATTTCATAAGGATCAAAACGACAGTGGCATTGATCAAAAGGGCAGGTTCACTCTCATACCCATGATCTTAACAGAAATATATAAGGCTTTAACCGAAGTGAAGGGGGGAAGGATGTTTTTTGAGGGCAGTAACCTGATATTGCAGTTATGGATGATGGAGCATTTGCGTATGCCGTTTTTAGTTAGATTAGACGTGGTAGACTGTTGTATTCCCAATCGAGTGAAAGCCATGGACTCCAGGTTGCGTTTGGATAAATTCTCGCTACCCGTGGGAGTCGAGGCTTGGATTGAATTTCTTGAATCAAGAACGGGGGATAGTATTTTGTGGACTTATCTGTGGCTTCGACCAAAGATAATCTTGTTGGGTTATCAGACGCAACTCCCTTTAGTTATGTTAGGGCTCAATTGCACTAGACGATATAGTCCTTCTAGGGTAATGCTCCAGTTAGGTAGGCTGCAGGACGTGCCACCAGCAGTGGATCTTCTGAAGGATGTTGAGTACTTCAAGGACCAAGCCTCAGGTGTGAGCAAGTATGAACAGTTTTGGAAGCATGCAACAAAGCTGGGTGTGGACACACGCAAAAAAAGTTTGGATAATTCGGGCTGCACTCAAGGATATGGGGTTTGGCTTCAATCTATCCCTCGGGGTATCAGTCAACCCTTACCAGCGCAGCTTAGAGGGAGAATACATGAAGAATGCATAGTAGACGACCATCAGGATAAAAGTATAGGGTCCAAAGTGGAAACACTGAGAGTTCAGTTAGCAGATTTGTTCAAGACGGTAGAAAGGTGTCAGAATAATCTTTCCAAGTGCACTCCTTATGAGGCAGGAATACGAGCCCGAAGCTTCTTCCCCAATATCATGGTGTCTTTACAGGATATGCTACAAAGTTTAAATGGGAGAAAAAGAACTTCACAGGCAGATCCATCTCAGCCAGGGTAATCGCGTAGAGCACCAGAAAGAGCATTTCTTATCTTTATTCAGTTTGAGTCTTTTATGAGTCTGTCATTGTAGGGTGGTGTCTGCTTTAAGTCGAAGTCAAGTTGGTTTTGGTATTAGGGTCTTTATTAGTAATTTCACCTATGTCGTCTTAGGGGGTCTAAAATGTTGTTTCGTATTTGTTGTTTAGTTTTAAAGTGGTCCTAAATTCTTTGTCTATTTTTATTGTTTATTTCGTCAAATGTTATGATGTTACGTCTTTCCTTTATTTGTTTATTTTCATTTTCGCAAAAAAAAAATGATGATTGGCCCGAACTAAGCAAGATCTGATTCATGTACAACATGATACGTAGGCAACCTATTTTAGGGTTTGATCTAATCATTTTGTTTCGTTGTTTTTTATTATTTTTCCTCTTTTAAGGAAAAACAAAAGACATAAAGAATGATAAAATAAAGGTAGATAAAGAGAGAAAGGAAAAGACAGAGATGGATACGAATAATAATAATAATAATAATAATAAGTGTAGATAAAAAAAATAAGTGTAGACAAAATCAGGATGATGTTAAAATGACCTCGCTACCCTCAAAAGCTGGTAGAAATGAACATGAATTTAGGACAATTTTACCAATGTGATTCCCATGTTTGTTGTGTGCCCTAATTCTAACGGATGTCGTCTTTGATGAGCATGTTCTTTCAGATAACAGTGGTAGGTTTGCAGCACTCTGGCTAGTCACCCATACTTCACTAGATCCAAAGCAAAGCTCGCCATGGCTAGCAGGGAGATTGAAAATTCGCTCATTGACCCGGATCAGGATCACAGGGAAGAAAGTTCTGAACATAATGATAAGGTAGTAAGGCTCAGGCAACAATTGATATATTTACACCGGGCATGGGCCAGCGGAATGCCTCCTCTTCCGCTCCCTGAAGGTCTTGGGAATATCTCTAATTGCTCACCGCTCTCTCAGGCGCAATTCTCTACTCCTACCGAGTCACCTGAGCACGCGCCAGGAGTCACTCTGCGACATTATTATCCTGGCAGTTCTGGTGTGCCCTTGGCAGCTCCCCAATCAAGACCAGCTGCTCAGCCAGCACCACCGATGACACCGGTATTCGTGGCTCCGCCACCACATGAAACTCCCATTTATGCTGTGCATCCCACAATGAGGCTTCCTAGGTCTGCCAGTGATCCAGTACTAAAGGTTTCAGATAGTCAGTATTATGCCCCAGAGCCTACTTTGCAAATGAATGAACCGTATGGGTACACTCAGCCGTCTGCATTTCCATTTGATACGGAGAAACCTGTCGCAACGGAGGAACAAAATGTCATAGCTCGAAAATTGAAAAGTTTAGAACAGGCTATGATGTATTTGCAAGGAATCGGAGATTATAGGAGTGTTTCCAATAAAAATCTTTGCATGTTCCCTGACATCAACCTTCTTCCCGATTTTAAGATGCCTAAGTTCGAGAAGTATGCAGGACACGGTGATCCCGTGGCAAACTTAAGACGTTATTGCAACCAGTTGAGGGCTGCAGGAGGAAAGGAAGAACTTCTCATGGCCTTCTTTGGCGAGAGTCTTTCTGATCTGGCCTCAGAATAGTTTATCGATCGAGATATCGATAAATGGAACAGCTGGGATGATTTGGCTTCTGAATTTGTTCAACATTTTCCGTACAACATCGACCTGATTTTGGACGAAAAATCCTTAGTCAACATGAAGAAAAATAGCACTGAAGGTTTTAGGGAATATGCGATAAGGTGGCGTGAACAGGCCGCCAGGGTAAAGCCTCCAATGAAAGAAAGTAAGTTGGTAGAAGTTTTC
>NW_025872309.1:0-1219 GCF_002878395.1 Capsicum annuum
GAATAAAAAGTTAAAGTTAGACCTTACCAGGTGCAACATAGCCATATGTGCCTGCAAGTGTAGTGCAATTGGATGAGTCTGGCTTGAGAATCTTAGCTATGCCAAAATCTGAAACACGAGCTTCATTTTCGGAATCAAGCAAAACATTACTGCTTGATATGTCTCTATGAACAATCGGTGGTGAGCAATCATGGTGCATGTAAGATAAAGCAAAAGCAACACCTTTGATGATATTCACCCTTTTAAGCCAATCCAACTTCTTGGACTCAACTTCATTGCTCAAAATACTAGACAAGCTACCCCTCTCCACATACTCGTAAACCAAGAACGAGTGTTGTGCATTCGAACAATAGCCATAGAGGTTCACAATGTTCCGATGTTTAATTCCAGTTAATACCCTTACTTCATTCATGAAGCTTTTGGAATGTGTACTCTCAAATGAAGAATGAAGTCTCTTCACTGCTATAATCCCTAGGGATGGAAGGTTTACCTTGTAAACACTTCCATGCCCTCCTTGGCCGATGCAAAATGTTGCATCAAACTCCTCTGTGCCATTTACGATGTCTCTATATAATGTCTTTCCATCTAACATGGATATCGAGAGCCAACCATCATCCTGTATTTCAATGTCTTTAGTTCTCCTTTTTTTATCACACATGAAGAGGACACCCATGAAAACACAGAGCAGTACTAGTGCTCCCATAACAGGAAGTACGGTGATGAGGATAAGTCTACGTCTCTTCACCTTTGAGTGCTTCTTCACCGCAGAAGATGGCCTTTGACAGGGCTGGAGTCCTGTTACATTGCCGCAAAGACCTTTATTACCCTCCAACGAGGCATTGACGAAAGCTTTATTATTAGGAATTGGACCTTCCAACTCATTATATGACAATACAACATACTGCAAACCAGTCAAACTTTCAAGTTCTTCAGGAATGTGCCCAGATAGGCCATTGTGAGAAAGATTTAAGCTTAACAAGACCTCCAAATTGGCTAACTGAGGGGGTATATTTCCAACAAGAAGATTATGGCTCAAATCAAGTACGTTAAGCTGAGCCATCCTCCCTATCTCCATTGGAATTTTCTCGCCAATTTTGTTGTTGCTCAAGTTCAAGAAAAACATATTCATGTAAGATCCTATAAATGTTGGGACTGACCCATTCAATCTGTTGTCTGACAGATCGAGGGACTCTAATTTTGTCAGTGACCCAAATTCCTT
>NW_025872310.1:0-4378 GCF_002878395.1 Capsicum annuum
AGCAAGAATTTTGGAAATAATTTTACAAGTGAAATTACTCAAACTAATAGGTGTAAGTTCAGAAAAATTAGATGGAGAATCTATTTTAGGAATAAGAATCAGGCAAGTATGTAAATAAAACTTAGACAAGTTCTTCCCCCTAAAGAAATCCTGAACATAGTTCTTAATATCATTTTGAATAATATCCTAGCAACTATGAAAAAACATACCAGAATATCCATCAGGCCCTGCTGCACTTGCCGTACTAATACTGAGTTCATCGGAAGTTGTACGATTTGTTGTTGCTGAGAATTGAGATAAGAACACAAAAGCCATAATTTTGGTCGTCAGGTAATAACATTCTTAATCATTTATTTCGTTTAAACAAAGTTGTTACTTTGCTCCTCTTCTTCATTGTTTTAATGTATTATTACTATTTTTTTTTGTAGTGGGTTTTTGATTTACTGACGAGAGTGTTAATGAAAATTGAATTTTGGTAGAAATATTTGTTAAGTACTTTGAGAGGTATCGAGAGATAATAGACTTGGTCATTATGAAAAATAGGCATACAGGTAGACCCAGAGGTTCTGGGTTCATCATTTATGCAGATCCAACCGTTCCAGACACTGTTATAGCCAAAAGCCATATTATCAATGACAAACTTGTAGACACTGTTATAGCCAAAAACCATATTATCAATGACAAGCAACTGAGTAGTTTAGCTTCTGCTTTTGTGTACTTCCTCCTTTCATGTTCAATTAATGTTGAATTGGAGTTGTGAGATATTATAAAACTATGCTCAACTTTGTTGACTACCTATAATATATATACACACTTTAGTTAGTCATGCTTTAGGTAGAGGGTCTATGGGAAACAACCTCTCTATCTCTAAGTAGGAGTAATGTATGTATATGGGATTACACTGGGAATATTGTTGTTCTAAGCCGAGTGCTTGTTGTAAGCAACCTCTCTATCTCTATCTCTTTCTCATCTGATACTGAATGACATGTTGAAGGTTTGGTAGAACTATCATACACTTGTATGTAGCTTTCTTGTGGTAGATTTTTAGCATCTTGATTTGTGTGAATCATTTCTAGGTGAAAGGTTATATAAATAAAATGTCCATCTGCCAGGAAGATGAAGATGAAAGAATTTCAAATCTTGCCAACCTTTTCTTTCATGAGTTACCAAAGAAAGGTAGCATATCTACCAAACTTTTCTTTCATCAGTTGGTAATAAAGAAGTCAATCTATCCTATCTCTTTCTAGTCTTTCTACAGTTGAGCTTTTTTCGTCTGCTGTTGCATGTTTTTGACTGTACACACACATCAAATATTACTGTTTTTTCTCTTTGAACTTAATGTTTATAGGGAGCAATCCAATTTATAACCTACTTCAAGATATTGTTGGCAAGTTATCTAGCCAGAACTCGAAGGAAGAATCATTCTGCAACATCATGCAATTTTTAATTCCTTCAATTAAGAAGGTACCATGAATTTGACTTGCTTCTTTGGGCTTTTCTATAGAGAATTTATTGGAATGTTTGTATTTTTAGGACAAGCAAATGGAAGCTCTTGTCGAGAAAATTTGCAAAAGATTTTATGGAGTTACTAGTATGGAATTTGAAAATTGTTTTGATTTATTTCCGTGAAGAATTTTTGCAATATGATCAACTATTTAGAAGAAGCTAAGAGAGAAAATATATTGGGTACTTTTAGTTTGCAACGATATCTGTTCCCTAAGTTTACACTATTCTAAGCTTAAGAAGTTATTCTGCCCTTGGGTTTGGTCTGTTTACATATACTTTCTTGAAACTAAATGTGAAACTATGTATGTCTCTTTATTTTTGTCCCTAAACTTGACATTGAGGTTTACCACAACTTTCTGTGAGGTTTCACAGTTTTGTGGATAAATCACGATACCAGCTTGCTCCACTTGCTATTGCTAGCCAAGTCATGCAGTTTACTGTCAGACTTTATAGTTCTTTCTCTAGTTAATCCTGCGTGATCTACAATTCAAAGATGTGGTGGTTGTCAACTTTGAGTTGTGGTTCTGCGTGTTTCAAAGGTTCTGATATACTTATTTGAGATTGTTTTAGAAGTTGCCGGTCTTTCAGTACTATTTGGTACCACAGCTTTGTGGATGCTTTATCTGATATTTGCTTTCATACTCAGCTTTTATGCTATTATGGAAGGCGTGTTTACAGTATTTCTAGGAGTACCTTTGCAAAAATTTAAAAGAAAAATTATAATTAGGAGACCTTTGAATGAATAGATTTTAGTGAGTTTCTGATTTGCTATTTGAATTATCACCAGAGAAACTTCTGCATGTTAACATGCTCTTTTATGTAGATATTAGGCTATACGAGTACATATCCTATTGCCTATCTTAGCTATCATACACTGATAAGAGCATGAGAAAGCTGATAGAGTTGTTTAAAACGTATGAACGAACATGCCTTATCTGAAGACGCTGTGATGGAGAATTTTCAAACTATTATCAACTAGGTAAAATTTGTTGTGGTATCACAAGGCTTTTGGTTTAGGCTAGTTTTTGGAAGTTATTGGGAATTCATTTCACAGTGTTAAAGCTTTATTTGCCTGTTTGAATGTCTTCAATTTGGGGAAGAAGTTTGCTAAACCTGAATTCAAATCATGCATTGAGGAGTTTGAGGAAAAGTTGAATAAGTTCCACATCGGGAGGAAGGAACAAGAAATTACTGCCAAAAATACTCAAAGCCATCAATAGAAAGTGGACAGCATGGAGTGCATCACGGTGGCTCAAAAAGAAGAAGACGAAATTGATGAATTTGAAATTACAGAAAGTAATTTTCTCCTAGTCAATTGACTGTTCATTAGCTATTACTATTTCATGTTTTATTTACAAGGTTCTCATTTTGAAACTTTTATGACGGAGGGCATCAGAGCTTCATGCTTGTCTCTATGAGTTATATGGTTCATTTATGTTTTAATTCCTGCGAAAGAATTTAAAAACAATGTAGAGGAGGTAGCAGCTGTTACAAGACATCATGTCGTAGTACCTTATATCGATAGTTGATCCTTCACTACTATTCTTTTTAAAAACCCATATGATGGGGGTTTTTAGAATTTGGTACACTTAAGATGTAGATACTGATAAGAAGGCTCTCAAGTCATTTGGCGAGAGAGCTGGAAATATATAAAGAGGCTAGAAGTAAAATGGATTGAGAAAACTTACAAAGTCAATGTGCTAACATGGTGCAGATTGTTGTATCTGCTGCATTTCTGATGATCTATGATGGGAAGGGTCGGGCAACAATGCATTATTTGGTTCTCTTGAATGTTCTGTAACTTCATTTTCTTGATCATGTAACACATTCTGAAGTCACTGATCCACCAACGGAAGCGGAAATAGAATGTTCCCCTTCAGAACCAGCATGTGCTGAGTCGGAATCAAATTCTCATGCTTCCAGTGAGTTAACTGATTCAGCAATTGATGAAAGTGAAATTCAATCCCCTACAAGTCGCACCAGAGGTTCCTTAGCAGCTTTTTTTCTCTAACGGGGTCAATAGGCACTAACACTTTTTCATTTGCTGGTGCCACTAGATCCAAAAGAACAGCAGTAAAAGCGATCAAAACCTTGGCACTTCCAATTCCATTCAAAGTCCACATGCAATATAGCTTGCAGGTGAATGCTTGGAATTTCCTTTTCTAACCTAAGTCTATTAGAAACTTTTGTCTCGACTTCTTAGCTTTTGTCAAGCTGGTGCTGCTGCTCAAGCTGGTGCTTCTATCATTCAGATTTTTTTTGGTCGCCTGAGGGTAAACTCTTTTGTCTTATAAGAAATTTTGTTGTTTGGATTTCTTTAATTCTTTAGACATAACATTTATCATTTTTTTCAGGATTGGTTTCGCAATCACACTGGTGACTCTGAAGTTGAACGTGGTTTTAGACGAGGAGAAGACCCCGGGTTAGCACTATTTTGTTTTCCACTTTGTTTCTGGAGTTGAAAGTGATAAATCTTACATTTGAAGATTTGTTGAGACCATGTGTATTCTCTTCCTGTTGCATAAAGGTTATAGTTTTATTTCTGAGACCAACCTGCTAATCTATACGGTCACTGTTTAAAGCCTAATCTATACTTAAAACTTAACGGCCACCGTTGAGTAAACGACCTTATATTAGTAAACAAACTTATAACCTTAACGACCACAGTTTAACCTTATAACTAGCGTTAAGTAAACAACCATATATTAGTAAACAACCTTATAACCTTAATGACCACCGTTTAACCTTATGACCTTATATTAGTAAACATCTTTATAACCTTAACGGCCATCGTTTAACCTTATAACCTTATATTAGTAAACAACCTTATAACCTTAACAACCATCGTTTAACCTAATAACCTTATAACCTT
>NW_025872311.1:0-974 GCF_002878395.1 Capsicum annuum
GCCTGATCTTCCTATCCAAACTCCCAATTTGTTGTTGAGTTCGTGCCTTTGCCGCTGAGCCGCTTCTTCAAATCCATTGGACTCATACATCACATTCGATTGACAACATCTTAAAAGGCTTTCGCCAACAAATCTCTTTCTTTTCACTTTTCACTTTTACTTGAACTCTTCATCGCCTTACGGTGCCCGTGAGGGTTTTCATCAATAAGACTCTCTCATTTTTATTTCTCTCTACTCACCTTCGCCTTATGGTGCCTGCAAGGGTTTTCACCAATAAGACTTTCTCATTTTCATTTCTCTCAACTCGCCATCGCCTTATGATGCCCACAGGGGTTTTCATCAATAAGACTCTCTCATTTTTATTTCTCTCCACTCACCATCGCCTTATGGTGCCTGCAAGGATTTTCACCAATAAGACTCTCTCATTTTCATTTCTCTCCTGATTTCTTATGCTGAGGGAGACAAGTGGCACCTCATAATGTATCATTATATCCATTGCATGCTTAGCCTTAACATTATCAAAAATTGATCTGAAGAACTTTCTTTGGTTGTAACTTGGCTTTTGGTTAAGGTTAGAAAAGATGGTAAGGGGCTCAAATGATACTTGACGTGGGGGTGGGACTTACAACTTTTGGAATCAACTCAAACAACACATTAACTCATGCCCCAGCTTTGTTGACTGGGTGAATCTTAGATCTTTATTTGGTTGGACCGAGCCCGAAATACGGCAGCCTATGTATCTCACTCCCGAGAGAGGAGAATCAGGTCGGACGTAGTTCCATCAGCTTGTTCTTTGTTTTGATTTGATTTTGATTGATTGATTTTTTTTCCTTTTATTCTTATTTCCTCGACATTTATCTTTGACTCCATTTTGATTCCAAAAGAGGGATATGAAAGAAAATTAAAACGAAGCTCAAACGGGTAAACAAAGGATGACACAATGTTTGGATAGAAGAATAAAATGTCTTCATCAT
>NW_025872311.1:1074-1645 GCF_002878395.1 Capsicum annuum
ACTTACAACTTTTGAAATCAACTCAAACAACACATTAACTCATGCCCCAGCTTTGTTGACTGGGTGAATCTTAGATCTTTATTTGGTTGGACCGAGCCCGAAATACGGCAGCCTACGTATCTCACTCCCGAGAGAGGAGAATCAGGTCGGACGTAGTTCCATCAGCTTGTTCTTTATTTTGATTTGATTTTGATTGATTGATTTTTTTTCCTTTTATTCTTATTTCCTCGACATTTATCTTTGACTCCATTTTGATTCCAAAAGAGGGATATGAAAGAAAATTAAAACGAAGCTCAAACGGGTAAACAAAGGATGACACAATGTTTGGATAGAAGAATAAAATGTCTTCATCATATCAATCTTCAAAAATGCTAGTACTAAACATGCAATAAAATCAACAAAGGATCAAATATCATACGTAATATCTTTTGACCGTATCAGTATTGATAGCCATTTCTGCCATTTTGCCTTCAGTATCTGTCAAATATAAGACTCCATTGGGCAATACTTTCTTCACAACAAAGGGACCTTGCCAGTTAGGGGAGAACTTACCTTTCGCTTCAACCTGGTG
>NW_025872312.1:0-4905 GCF_002878395.1 Capsicum annuum
ATAGTTATATTATACTAATTTATAAAACATATACACATGTATATGTTAAATATATACGTGTATAGAAGATATATATACACATCATTCAATATATATGTACTACTTTAAATAAAATATATACTATTCTACAATATACATTTATATATACTACAATATGTATATATAGTTATATACTAATTTGTAAAACATATACACTTGGATACATTAAATATACATGTGTATAGAAGATATATACAATAATATACAAAACATATGCTACTTAATATTATAAATTAATAATACTTGATAGTTAATTAATGAATGTTGAATTTTATTGATTGCAAAATGATACAAAGTTTATAATTTACATGAATAAAAAATCTACAAATTATGCATCATTTTTTCCAACTCATTCATAATAATATTAATGGGAACTTGCATAGGATAGTCAAAGTCAACGGGGGCAAACTCATGCATTGGACTTGATTCTGCTGAGTTCTCTCGCGAAGTCATAATTTCTTCAAGTTTCTGCTCGTCCTTCGGCTCCGGTTCCATTCCTTGATTTCTTCTTTCTGGTCTAATTCAATCTCTGAGGCAAACTAGAACATTCATTGCATTGCTTCCCAATGAGTGTCGGCTGTCTCCAAGTTGCTGTCGTCCCTGACTAAAGGCTCTTTCTGATGCAATGGTTGGTGTTGGAACGTTCAAGATATCTCCAGCTAATCTTGAAAGCACAGGATATTGTGATTCATTATTCCTCCACCAATCCAACGTGTTGATCCATCGTCTGCGATCCTCTGGCGGCTACCGAAGATAATACTTAAGCTCTTCCCGATAAGTTGATATCTAAGCTCCCTCGTCAACATTGTTCCAACTGGCTAAATCATAAAAGGAATCAAAAAAACCACAATGTGCCGGCCTTTTAGAAAATGATGGCACCTCGGGAGGATGAGGAGCGACAGTTGGACTGATATGTGTCGGTACAGCTAAATCAACTAAATCAGCGTAGTGGTTATATAATTTATCTATGTAAGCATTCGCATCAGACGTAGCCGTCCACAAATCAGGTTATAGTTGTTCAGAATCATTGTTAGTATTTATTTCTAAGTTACGATAAATAAGAGTACTGAAGTGGCACATAGTATGATATTTAATGCATGAATTTAGCATAGCACCAACCAAGAAAATAGGGAGAATCGGGAAAAAATATTTTTTAAATTTAGTAAACATGGCACCAACAACATCTTCATAACCTTCTTTATTTTTATATTCTTTGAGCAAACTAGAAATATCGGTTATATATCCCAAAATATTATAAACAGTAGGATAATAAGCACCGAAATATTCAACCGTAGCTACATAAATTTTTTTCAAAAACTTAACAAGATCATTAATTACAACCCAATCAGAATCAAGTAGCATGTAATCGGCAGAATCAGCAAATGAACTACAATGTTGGTTAAAAGCTAATGTAATGGTAACTCTATATTTATAACAAGTTTTCAAAAAAATCATACGTAGAATTCCATCTAATATCAATTACTTCAGGCATCAATATCGGTGCAAGTCCATTTTCTTGACATTTAACTTTAAATTCTTTAATTCTCGATCTACGATTATTTTCTTGTATAAAACCAACAGCAAGACGGATTTTTTCAATATAAATCTGAAAAAAATCAAGACCATCTTTTACAATTAAATTATATATATGACATGCACACTTAATATGAAAAATTTCAGGTAACGACGGTGATAGCTTAGATTTCAACTTTGTTATAGCAGTCTTGTTGTTAGAAGCATTATCAAAAACAATACATAAGATTTTATTTTCGATACCATAAAATGCTGCAACTTTATGTATCGAGTCAACAATAAATTGTCCAGTATGTTTACGATCTTCATCATATAAAAAAGCAAGAATACGTTTTTACATCACAAAATTATTATCCATCCAGTGACAAGTAACGGTTAAATAATTATTTTTATTTACAGCACGACCAAGATCAGAAGTTAGGGATATTCTACATTGAATATTTTTTAACAATGTAGATAAATAAAAATAATCTTGTGAATGAAGTCTAAAAATATCAGACCGACAAGTACTTCTAGGAATACCATTAAACATAGGATTATAAATTGCTTGAATATAATGATAAAAGCATCAGAAGAAGGAAAACTAAAAGACAAACAACCTACAACTACCATTTTTGCTATTTCTTCCCGGTCCCTCAATTTATTATACTTCTTCATTACGTGACCGGTTGTTGGGTCCATTCTAGTTTGTGTGGGCCCACCAACAGCCTCACCACCTTGTGCAATTTTTAACTCTCTTTGGTGTTCTTCAGCTAAATGTCTCATTAACGTACCCGTATCCCCTTGATTGCCTCCTCTTTTATGCTTATATATTTTTTGACAAATATTGCATTGCACCTCAGTATTTGATATACGTTCAAAAAATTGCCATGCAACACTAGTTTGTTTACGAGCTCTTGGGGCACGGGGAGGATGGGGAGGAAGATTAACCGATTCGGATCTAACGCTAGCATTTCCTACTTCGGGTGTCTCACCAATATTTTCATTATTTTCATCTAAATCAACCGCATCTACTTCATTTTCTTCTTCTATACCGTAATTTTTTTGAACTTCTAAATAATCCATATCGTGAGCACCTACACCTATTTCTTCCTCAAAAGGTTGACTAAGTGGTACCGGAGGCGAAAGCACACGGGTATATCTAGTACTTGAAGTACCTCTACCGCTAATAATTTACTTTTTTCTACCACTACCACTTTCGCGACAAAATTTTTTGACACTTTTACCGAGGTTTCTTAATTTATCCATAGTATAAATCAAACTAAAAAATATTCAAAATACACAAAAAGTAATAAAAATAAATATTCAACAATTAATACACTAATTAAAATTAAAAGTAAGAGATGGAACGACAATACCAAATTTTGAAAGTATCCGAAGGTTGCGACTTTAGAAACTTCCACTCGTACTTAGTAATCGCAAAATTAAAAAAATTAAAGCGAGCACTTTAGAAATTAAATATATAGAATATTTGAGAATTGAGAATTGAGAAATGAGATTTGAGTGAGAATGAGATTTGAGAGAATGAAAAATTGTGTGGAAAATGATTTGAAAGTGTAGGGTATTTATAGAAATTTTTTTGGGGTTAAAAAATGATGTTAAATAAAAAAAAAAACTTTTTTTAAAAATATTTGGGTCCAAACTAGCCGTTATAGCCGTTGGGCCAACGGCTAGTTTGGCTCAATTTTCCAAAATCTAAAAAAAAAAAAAAAATTAACCTGGCTTATTCGGGCTGGGCCGGGCCGGTTAATCGGCGGGCCCTAACCTGGTTGGGTCCGATCCGGATTAACCGGGCTCAAATTCAAAATCCAACCGGATCGAAACCCGGGCCCTTAAAGCCATTGGGCTTATCGGGCCGGGTCAAACCGGTCCGATTTCCTTTAGTGGGCCGGTTAAAACCGGCTCGCTTGACACCTTTACCTTGAACCAATTAAGAGAAAAGAAATAATCATAATATATTGATCTAATGCATACAAGTGCTATTGTATGCAATATATCATATTTCATACCAATACATGAAACTTTGTTCTCATTAGTAATGGTTCAGCTATTTATGGAAGACAATAATTCTAAATCATCATCATCAAGATGAATTATCTTGATTACACAATCTGAAAATTATGCTCAATTTATATTGAACAAGTAACTTTATGAATGTCAAACGTAGGTTGACCACGAATGTACATGTGATCATCTTATTGATGTATCTTTTCAACATATCACATGATAGGTGAACGAGCCCTTATTCACTTTTTATACTTTTCAGATTTTAAGGAATCCAATCCTAAAATTAGTTGGTCCAACCAACTTATCATGAGAACAAGCAACATTAAAAGTTCAAGAAGAATTTTCGAATTCTTCAATATGTATTTAATACTTAATATGCACATCTATGGGATGTTCGAATAGTTCATGTCAACTTATGAACTTTTATATTAGTAAACTTCAAGTTTACAATGACATGTATTTTTTTTCTTTAGTAAATTTCATATTTATTATTACATGAATAAATTTCAGATTTACTACTTTAGAAGTAGATTTTAAAATTCTTCTTCTCAGTTATTCTGCCTCTTTCGGAGGTGAGTTGTGATACCATCACAATCAAGTACACGTTTGTATTGAAACAATCGAAATCCTCATTCCCCAAGAATGAAATATAATCGTGCCTTAAGCCTATCAAATTTTATAGCTAATAACCTCTGTCATGATATTGCTACTCCAGCAGCAAATCGAGGCATACATATGATCTAGAGAATTTTTCTCTAACATATCTTATGATCATAATACGCGTGCAAAAATATCATTACTTTTGATGATCATTATCATATTGTCCCTCCACGCGTATATTCGTGCATTCAATCACTTGTCTTCTTTCACACATATTATGCACTGCTACCACATACACCTCAAGAATGAAGTAAGTTGTCATATTTCAGACTTATCATATATTGCTACCACATTCACTTTATGGAATGGAGCATATTCAATAGGTCGAATTTCATGACTTTTCATCAAACACCCATTATTTTGCCTTAGCCATCATAATATCATTAATATGGTGCGTTGAGATTCAAATTCAACGTCTTACCCATATAAAGACATCTTAGGCATAAATTGATGGGACTTAAACCTAACATATTTTCATCCATTTTGATAATATTATTCTTGAGTAATAAATTTAAAACATAAATGGTTCCAAACCAATTATTTTTCCACAAATCTAATAATAATTATATTAGTAGTAGCAAAAGAAATATAAAATAAAGAATTACTAACTTTGAAATCCTTCAGATTTATAATCTTACCTCAGTTGGTTAGAGCATCATGCTGATA
>NW_025872313.1:0-3305 GCF_002878395.1 Capsicum annuum
ACCACCACATCTCTGAAATGTAAATCACGCAGGATTTACATTTCAGAGATGTGGTGGTTGTCAACTTTGAGTTGTGGTTCTGCACGTTTCAAAGGTTCTGATATACTTATTTGAGATTGTTTTAGAAGTTACCGGTCTTCCAGTACTATTTGGTACCACGGCTTTGTGGATGCTTCATCTGATATTTGCTTTCATACTCAGCTTTCTATGCTATTATGGAAAGCGTGTTTACAGTATTTCTAGGAGTACCTTTGCAAAAATTAAATGAAAAATTATAATTAGGAGACCTTTGAATGAATAGATTTTAGTGAGTTTCTGATTTGCTATTTGAATTATCACTAGAGAAACTTCTGCATGTCAACATGCTCTTTTATGCAGATATTAGGCTATACGAGTACATATCCTATTGCCTATCTCAGCTATCATACACTGATAAGAGCATGAGAAAGCAAATAGAGTTGTTTAAAATGTATGAACAAACGTGCCTTATCTGAAGATGCTGTGATGGAGGATTTTAAAACTATTATCAACAAAGTAAAATTTGTTGTGGCATCACAAGTATTTAGGCTTAGACTAGTTTTTGGAAGTTACTGTGAATTCATTTCAAAGTGTTAAAGCTTTATTTACCTGTTTGAATGTCTTCAATTTGGGGAAGAAGCTTGCTAAACCTTAACTCAAATCATGCATTGAGGAGTTTGAGGAAAAGTTGAATAAGTTCCACATCGAGAGGAAGGAACAAAAACTTACTGCCAAAAATGCTCAAAGCCATTAACAGAAAGTGGACAGCATGGAGAGCATCACGGTGGCTCAAAAAGAAGAAGAAGACGAAATTGATGAATCTGAAATTACACAAGGTAATTTTCCCAAAGTCAATTGCCTGTTCATTCAGCTATTACTATTTCATGTTTTATTTACAAGGTTCTCATTTTGAAACTTTTATGACGGAGGGCATCAGAGCTTCATGCTTGTCTCTATGAGTTATATGGTTCATTTATGTTTTAATTCTCATGAAAAAATTTAAAAACAATGTAGAGGAGGTAGTAGCTGTTACAAGACATCATGTCGTAGTACCTTATATCGATAGTTGATCCTTCACTACTATTCTTTTTAAAAATCCATATGATGGGGGTTTTCAGAATTTGGTATACTTAAGATGTAGATACTGATAAGAAGTCTCTTAAGTCATTTGGTGAGAGAGATGGAAATATATAAAGAGGCTAGAAGCAAAATGGATTGAGAAAACTAACAAAGTCAATGTGTAAACATGGTGCAGATTGTTGTATCTGCTGCATTTCTGATGATCTATGATGGGAAGGGGTGGGCAACAATGCATTATTTGGTTCTCTTGAATGTTCTGTAACTTTATTTTCTTGATCATGTAACAGATTCTGAAGTCACTGATCCATCAACGGAAGCGGAAACAGAATGTTCCCCTTTAGAACCAGCATGTGCTGAGTCGGAATCAAATTCTCATGCTTCCAGTGAGTTAACTGATTCAGCAATTTATGAAAGTGAAATTCAATCCCCTGCAAGCTGCATCAGAGGTTCCTTAGTAGCTTTTTTCTCTAACGGGGTCAACAGGCACTAACACTTTTTCATTTGCAGCTGCCACTAGATCCAAAGCTAAGAACAACAGTAAAAGTAATCAAAACCTTGGCACTTCCGATTCCATTCAAAGTCCAAATGCAATGTATCTTTCGAGTGAATGCTTGGAATTTGCTTTTCTAACCTAAGTCTATTAGAAACTTTTGTCTCGACTTCTTAGCTTTTGTCACGCTACTGCTGCTGCTCAAGCTGGTGCTTCTGTCATTCAGATTTTTGTTGGTCGCCTGAGGGTAAAATCTTTTGTCTTATCAGAAATTTTGTTGTTTGGATTTCTTTAATTCTTTAGACATAACATTTATCATTATTTTCAGGATTGGTTTCGCAATCACACTGATGACTCTGAAGTTGAAAGTGCTCTTAGACGAGGAGAAGACCCCGGGTTAGCACTATTTTGTTTTCCACTTTGTTTCTGGAGTTGAAAGTGCTAGATCTTACATTTGAAGATTTGTTGAGACCATCTGTATTCTCTTCCTATTGCATAAAGTTTATAGTTTTATTTGCGAGATCAACCTGCTAATCTATATGGCCACCGATTAAAGCCTAATCTATACGTAAAACTTAATGGCCATCGTTAAGTGAATAACCTTATATTAGTAAACAACCTTATAACCTTAACGACCACCGTTTAACCGTATAACCTTATATTATTAAAAAACCTTATAACCTTAACGACCACCGTTGAACCTTATAACTAGCGTCAAGTAAACAACCTTATATTAGTAAACAACCTTATGACCTTAACAGCCACCTTTTAACCTTATAACCTTATATTAGTAAACATCCTTATAACATTAACGGCCACTGTTTAACCTTATAACCTTATATTAGTAAACAATCTTATAACCTTAACGACCACCGTTTAACCTAATAACCTTAACGGCCACCGTTTAACCTTATAACCTTATAACCTTAACGGCCAAGATTTAACCTTATAACCACCGTTAAGTAAACAAACTTATATTAGTAAACTACCTTATAACCTTAATGACCACCGTATAACCTTATAACCTTATATTAGTAAACAACCGTATAACCTTAACAACCACCATTTAACCTTATAACCTTAGAGGCCACCGTTTATCCTTATAACCACCGTTAAGTAAACAACCTTCTAACCTTAACGGCCACCGCTTAACCTTATAACCTTATATTAGTAAACAACCTTATAACCTTAACGATCACCGTTTAACCTTATAACCAACGTTAAGTAAACAACCTTATATTAGTAAACAACGTTATAACCTTAACGACCACCGTTTAACTAGTAAATAACCTTATAACCTTAAGGCCACCATTTAACCTTATAACCTTATATTAGTAAACAGCCTTATAACCTTAACGGCCACCGTTTTACCTTATAACCTTATAACCTTAACGGCCACCGTTTAACCTTATAACCACCATTAAGTAAACAACCTTATATTAGTAAACAATCTTATAACCTTAACGGCACCATTTAACCGTATAACCACCGTTAACAACCTTATATTAGTAAACAACCTTATAACCTTATGACCTTAACGACAACCGTTTAACCTTATAACCTTATATTAGTAAACAACTTTATTATCTTATAACCTTAATCTCTGCCAAATATCTCATATCGTAGAATGTAGATCATTATAAACCACAATAATTAACAAGTTAAAATACTTTTTCAAAAATAGGTAAAAGTTCTATTCAACTCTCAAAATTTTATC
>NW_025872314.1:0-4626 GCF_002878395.1 Capsicum annuum
TAAGTGTGCTTTTGGTGTGCCATCAGGGAAGTTTCTGGGGTTCATAGTCAGCAGAAGGGGGATTGAGCTAGACCCATCCAAAATCAAGACAATTCAAGACTTGCCATCGCCGAGGACTAAGAAAGAAGTTATGAGTTTCCCGGGTCATCTGAATTACATTAGCAGATTCATTACTCAATCAACAGTCATATGCGAGCCAATTCTCAAGATGTCGAAGAAAAATGCACTGAATGAGTGGACAGAAGAATGTCAGATAGCTTTTGATCGTATCAAGGAATACTTGTTTGCACCACCGGTTTTGGTCCCACCGAGAGAAGGAATTCCATTATTGCTTTACCTGTCAGTCTCAGAAAATGCTTTCGGATACGTCCTCGGGCAACATGATGAGACGGCAGGTAAGATAAAGCCATTTAATACTTGAGTAAAAAGTTCACACCATATGAAGCCCGTTACACTCTTATAGAAAGGACATGTTGTGCTTTGACTTGGATGGCACAAAAGTTGAGGCATCATCTGTCGTCCTACACAACTTACCTCATCTCGAGAATGGATCCATTGAAGTATATATTCCAGAAGGCCATGCCTACAGGAAAGCTAGCCAAGTGACAAATGTTGCTGAGTGAGTTTGACATTGTGTATGTAACCCAAAAAGAAATCAAGGGGCAAGCCTTAGCAGATCATTTAGCTGAAAACCCAGCTGATGAGGAATACGAGGCACTTCGAACATACTTTCCAGATGAGGAAGTTTTGTTCGTAGGAGAAGATATCACAGAAATCTACCCCGGATGGAGGCTATTTTTTGATGGGGTGGTCAACTTCAAAGGTTCAGAAATTGGAGCAGTTTTGGTGTCAGAAATGGGCCAGCATTATCCGGTAACTGCTAAGTTATGTTTTTCATGCACCAACAGCATGGCTGAATATGAAGCTTGCATCCTGGGGCTCAAATTGGCACTTGATATGGGTGTTCGTGAATTAATAGCCATCGGAGATTCAGATTTGCTGATTCACCAGGTACGAGGAGAATGGGTGGTAAAAAACTCCAATATTACTCCTTATGTGGAGCTAGTACAAGAATTATGCGGAAGATTCAAGGATGTTGATTTCTGACATATCCCACGGACACAAAACAAGTTTGCTGATGCTTTAGCCACGATATCTTCCATGATTCAGCACCCGGATCAGAGTTATATCGATCCTTTAGAAATAAGACTGAAGGAGTAACCCGCACATTGCATACACGTGGAAGAGGAGCCTGATGGAAGGCCTTGGTACTATGACATTCAGAGGTATTTGGAATCTGGAATATATCCTGAAGAAGCTAGTAACAACCAAAAGAAGACAATCCGGCGTTTGGCAAAGAATTACTTTCTAAGTGGAGAAATTCTTTTTAGGAGGACTTCTGATTTGGGATTCCTAAGATGCGTCGATGCGGCGGAAGCCAATAAGTTGATAAACGAGGTACACGCTGGAGTTTGTGGTCCCCACATGAATGGGTTTGTCCTTGTCAGAAAGATCCTAAGAATCGGTTACTTCTGGATGACTATGGAAAATGATTGTAGTAAGTTTGTGCAGAGATGTCTAAAATGTCAAATACACGGAGATCTGATTCGAATGCCTCCACACGAGCTTCATGCAATGAATTCTCCCTGGCCTTTCGTAGCTTGGGGCATGGATGTCATCGGACCAATAGAGCCACTAGTATCGAATGGGCATAGATTTATTTTGGTTGACATTGATTATTTCAGTAAGTGGGTTGAACCTGCTTCATACAGAGCCGTCACTAAGAAAGTGGTTGCAGATTTCGTCAGGAATAACTTGATTTGCCGATTTGGAGTGCCGAAATTGATTATTACTGATAATGGGGCAAACCTGAACAGTCACTTGTTGAAAGAAATTTATGATCAGTTCAAGATTGTGCATCGCAACTCGACAGCGTACCGTCCCCAAATGAATGGAGCCTAGAAGCTGTTAACAAGAATATCAAGAAGATCTTGAGAAAGATGGTTGAAAATGATAGATCATGGCACGAGATGTTACCTTACGCCTTGGTAGGGTATCGAACAACAGTTCAAACCTCAACAGGAGCAACTCCCTATTTACAAGTTTACGGGAATGAAGCTGTGATACCCGCTGAGGTTGAAATGCTTTCCCTAAGGATTATTCAGGAAGATAGAATGAGTAATGAAGAATGGTCTGTGCTCGCTATGAACAATTCATGTTAATTGATGAAAAGAGAATGACCGTTGTGTGCCATGGTCAGCTGTATCAACATAGGATGGTTAATGCTTTTAACAAAAATGTAAGAACTCGAGCATTTGAAGTGGGGAAACTGGTTCTCAAATGAATATTTCCTCACCAAGAGGAGTACAAGAGCAAGTTCGCTCCAAACTGGCAAGGGCCATACATAGTTCGCAAGGTGCTATCTGGAGGAGCTCTGATTTTGTCTGAGATGGATGGGACAGAGTGGACTAAACCAATCAATTCTGATACGGTAAAGAGATATTATGTTTGAATGACATTCTAGTTTTTGTGTTTTCTTAGTTTGTTTGTAATCACCTTTGTAATAATGTTGTTTGCTAGTGTGTAACTGCCTAGAATCCTTTCCTTTTATGTACGAACTACGTTTGACCTGAATTCTCAAGAAAGGGATACGTAGGCGGCCTATGTCGGCTTCGATCAATCCCTTAGGAAAATTTATCCTTTCCTTTTATGTACGAACTACGTTTGACCTGAATTCCTAAGAAAGGGATACGTAGGCGGCCTATGTCGGCTTCGATCAACCCATTAGATTTTTCTATTTATATCCCTAGCATAGGCCTGAACTACGTTTGACCTGTTCCTACTTCAATGGGATACGTAGGCGCCCCAACGGCTCGGTCATATAACCCCAGGAAAGGAAAACTGGGGTAGAATTCTCGAGAAGGAATCTCAAAAATTCACAAGAGAAGATCGGCATCCAACAAAGAGAATGAAGATTAGCATAGACTTCAAATCCACTCAGATTGGTATTTTCTCAAACAAGTTTAAACTGGGGCAGAAATTTTGTAGAAGACCTTAAAATTTCCATCAAATGCCGGAACATATTCCAAAATTCCCCAGCACCAGAGGTTAAAACTTTGGAAGCCACCAACTGTAACAAAGTCTGGGTAGACTCAATTTTTGGCTATGATAGAACTACTTGAAGAAACCCTCCAACAATAATCATGAGTTTTGAAAACCATCCATAGGATGTAGTCAAAACTGCGAGGAAGACATTCATTGAGCTAGTACATGACATGACTGGCAGAAATTTTCTAAAATTTTATAGAAGTTTTCAAAATTATTTTCAAAAATTTAAGACTATTTTAAAAAATCTTACGACTCACTTACTTAGTACTTGCCTAGACATCATTTGGGATAGAGTATCAGGGTGGAAGTCTCAATATGGTGGAATGCCCAAGAGATGGCAAGGAAAAAATCAAGGATCGAAGAAGGTCAACATGGAGTAATTTCATTCAACTAATCATTTTTCTGTGGATGCAAGGATAATACGCAAAATGAGAGTCTCTTTCAAAAATCCCCGAGCAAATTGGGAGCCACAACAAATCATTAATGCCCAAGAACGGTATTTTAGGGCAGCCTTAAAAATAGGTTTAATGCCCATTTATTGAGGACCTTTTTGAGATCGTAGGCGACAAAGAAAAGCACTTTTTCTTCTTTACACGTATCATATTTAGAAGTTTCCTAAAAATAGTCGCTAGTAAAAATGACTGTGTCTACTAATCGTCTACCTTGAGTACAGGTACATGTAGAAAGCAGGACACTGAAAAATGAAGCTAGGTAAAATTATTTTATCATTGCTGCAAAGGCCATCACATATCATTGCCGCAGAGGTCATTACATATCTGTTGACGTGCTAGACACAACGCTGACATCAAGGATATCATCATCATTCAATATCTGTCGACACGCTAGACACAACGCTGGCGTAAAGGATATCATCAGCATCTAATATATCTGTCGACACGCTAGACACAATGCTAGCTTAGAGGATATCATCAGCATCCAATATATCTGTCGACACGCTAGACACAACGCTGGTGTCGAGGATATCATCAGCATTCAATATCTGTTGATGCGCTAGACATAATGCTTGCGTCGAGGATATCATCAGCATTCAATATCTGTTGATGCGCTAGACACAATGCTGGCGTCGAGGATATCATCAGCATCCAATATATCTATCAACACATTAGACACAATGCTAGCGTCGAGGATATCATCAGCATTCAATATCTATTGACATGCTAGACACAACGCTGGCGTCGAGGATATCATCAGCATTTAATATATCTGTGATACGCTAGACACAACACTGGCATCGAGGATATCATCAGCATTCAATATATCTATTGACACGCAAGACACAATGCTAGCGTCGAGGATATCATCATCTTTTCATGAATCAGCATATGAATTCATTAAGAGCACACGATATAGAGGGACGCCTTTAGGTCACTATCTAAGGATGAATGATATATAAGATTTCCTAGCAATTGACAATTTGAAGGTCATCTATAAGTCATATTATTTGAAATAGGATAGTGTGCGAGATCACCTATGAGTTGATAGCCTGTAGGTCATCCG
>NW_025872315.1:0-3878 GCF_002878395.1 Capsicum annuum
CTTGGTGATAAACTCATGATGAATCGGGAAGGAGAGCCTGCAGGATTAGATGAGAAAAGAGAAGGGCTTGGAGAGGGCAAGGATATGTTGGGCGGCGCTTAGGTTGAGGAAAAATGTAGTGGGGTTTAAGGGTAGAGGATATATTTAAAGGATGAGACATGGGTCGGGTTGGTCCATTCACAAATGGGTTAGTAGGAAAAAACCATAAGTAGGTGGCGCCCTTAGGATCGCCTAAGAATAAGTAGGCGGCGCCTAACCTATTGCCTATGTTGGCATAGGCGGCGCCTATCCTATCACCTATGTAAGACAGTGAGCATAGGCAATGGCATAGGCGGCGCCTAACCTATTGCCTATGTTGGCATAGGCGGCGCCTAACCTATTGCCTATGTTGGCATAGGCGGCGCCTAACCTATCGCCTATGTTGGAATAGGCGGCGCCTAGCCTATCGCCTATGTGAGACAGTGAGCATAGGCAATGGCATAGGCGGCGCCTAACCTATTGCCTATGTTGGCATAGGCAGCGCCTAACCTATTGCCTATGTTGGCATGGCAGCGCCTAACCTATCGCCTATGTTGGCATAGGCGGCGCCTAGCCTATTACCTATGCCAACGGCGCACTCTTGGTCGAAAAAGGTCCATACCTTGGGGTCACAAAATAAAGCTGCACCGCGAAACTTTTCTTTGGGTCGAACCTACATAACTAGAGGTGCGACTCTAATGCAAATCATACTTGAACCTTACATATTTGACCACTCCCACTTACTTGTATTATTCCATCATTCCTAGACTTACCACCATTGACATGACTCACTTCCAAATCAAAATTGGGTCTAATCTCCTTCTTTGTACTTCATGCACCTACACTTAATAAAAATCAACAAAAATGATTAGAAGGATGGGTTGCCTCCCACCAAGCGCCTTAGTTTTGGTGATGGCTTGACTCTTTTTTTTGAATTTTTATTTACCAAAAACAAAATCTTAGTAAAATAATGGGTTGCCTCCCATGTAGCGCTTGATTTATTATTGCGGCACGACATAGTTATCTCGATTACTCAGACTTTATCGAGATATATGGTGGCTATACATTTTATAGAGTCGGTTGGACCGATATATAGCTTCACTCTTTAGCCATTCACCTTAAAGACACCACCACCATTGTTTTCTAACTCCACGACTCTCGATGAGTAAACTTGGCTGATTCTGAATGAACCAGACCATTTAGACTTTAACTTACCTGGAAACAGCTTCAGTTTGGAGTTGAAAAGGAGTACCAAATCGCCTTTCTGAAAGTTTCGTTGGATAATCCTCTGATCATTGTACTTTTTCATCCTTTCCTTGTAAAGATCTGCTCTTTCATATGCATTTAGATGGAATTCATCCATCTCGTTCAGCTGTCCCAATCTCATATTTATAGTATTATTCCAATTCAGGTTAAGCTGCTTCAGTGCCCACATTACTTTATGTTCTAGCTCAACTGGCAAGTGACAAGCCTTTCCATAAATTAGTTGATATGGTGACATGCCAATTGGTGTCTTAAACGCGGCCCTATATGCCCATAAGGCATCGTCCAGCTTCTTGGACCAATCTTTCCTGCTGGCATTCACAGTCTTAGCAAGGATCAGCTTGATTTCCTGGTTCGAAGCCTCCACTTGCCCACTAGTTTGTGGGTGGTACGGTGTAGCTACCTTATTTTGCTTAACCCTATACTTTGCCAATACGGCTCTGAACAGTTTGTTGCAGAAATGTGATCCTCCATCGCTTATGATGGTATGGGGTACCCCAAAACGAGAAAAAATATTTCTCTTTAAGAACGCCACAACACTCTTACCTTCATTATCAGCTAGAGCAACTGCTTTGACCCATTCGGATACGTAATCCACAGCGACTAAGATATATTTCATCCTAAATGAGCTCACAAATGGGCCCATGAAGTCAATACCCCAGACATCGAATAACTCTACTTCAAGCGTTTTGGACATGGGCATCTCATGGTGCTTTGAAATAGAACCTTGCCGCTGACACTGATCAAATCTTCTTACAAAATCGTAGGTATCCTTGAATAATAAAGGCCAATAGTAGCCACTTTGCAGTACTTTCTTGGCTGTCCGATCACCTGCATGGTGACCTCCAACTTGGGAAGCATGGCTTGCTTCCAGTATGCTAGGCACCTCTACATCTGGGATGCACCGCCTAATAATACCATTAGCATATCGTCGAAAAAGATAAGGCTCAACCCAGAAGTAATGTTTCACAGCATGCATGAACTTTTTCCTTTGATGAAAGGAGAGATGCTCAGGAATCACTTCGCTTACCACATAGTTAGCAAAATCTGCATACCACGGTAAGTTTTCCATCATAGTTGCTAGAATCTCTTCGTCGGGGAATGCATCATCAATAACAAGGTTGGTTTGCACTGTGTGCTCACTCTCAAGTCTAGATAGATGATCAGCTACTTGGTTTTTACAACCTTTTCTATCCTTTACCTTGAAATAAAATTCTTGAGGCAGTAGCATCCACCTAATTAGCCTTGGCTTGGCATCCTTCTTTGCCATTAGATATCTTAGAGATGCATGATCTGTATGAACCACTACCTTGGTTCCCAATAAGTAAGCACGGAACTTCTCGAAAGCATAAACAACCACAAGAAGCTCTTGTTCAAGGACGGTATAGTTCTTCTGTGCTCCATTCAAGGCCTTGCTCGCGTAGTAGATTGGATGAAATAGATTTTCTCTTTTCTGACCAAGTACAGCACCTAAGGCTACACCACTTGCATCACACATAATTTCAAAAGGTAGAGACCAATCGGGTGCTACAATAATAGGGGCTTCAACTAGCTTTCCTTTGAGGCATTCAAATGCCTTCAAGCAATATTCACCAAAGTAAAACTTTGCCTTCTTCTCCAAAAGTTTGCATAATAGGTTTGCAATCTTGGAGAAGTCTTTAATAAACCTCCGATAAAAACCAGCATGATAGAGAAAACTATAAACCCCCTTCACAGAAATTGGAGGTGGTAGTCTCTCGATAACTTCAATCTTGGCTCGATCAACTTCAATTCCCTTTTCAGAGACCTTATGCCCAAGCACAATGCCTTCCTTAACCATAAACTGACACTTCTCCCAATTTAGCACCAGATTGAATTCCACACATCACTGCAAAGCCACACTCAGATTTGCCAAGCATGACTCAAATGACTTACCTACAACCGAAAAGTCATCCATAAACACCTCCAAGGTGTCTTCAACCATATCAAGGAAAATGGACATCATACACCGCTGAAAAGTGGCCGGTGCATTACATAGACCTAATGGCATTCGTTTGAATACGAAAGTACCATATGCCCATGTAAACGTGGTCTTCTCCTGATCTTCAAGAGCAATGCAAATCTGATTATATCCGGAATAACCATCCAAGAAATAGAACCATCCCTTTCCTGCCAATCGATCAAGCATTTGATCTATGACTGGCATTGGGAAGTGGTCCTTTAACGTCCACGAGTTTAGCTTTCGGTAATCCATACACACCCTCCACCCTGTGACAGGCCTGATTGGAATTAGCTCATTCTTCTCGTTTGCTACTACTGTCATGCCCCCTTTCTTGGGCACACATTGTATAGGACTCACCCATTTACTGTCTGAGATTGGATACACCACCCCTGCATCTAACCACTTTATGATTTCTTTCTTCACCACCTCTTGCATAGGTGGATTCAAAAGACACTGATTCTCAATAGTGGGTACGCAATCTTCCTTTAGCTAAATCTTGTGCACACATATGCCAGGAGGGATACCAATTATATCAGAAATAGTCCAACCAATAGCTCTCTTATACCTCTTCAGAATAGAGATGAGAGCCTCTACTTGTTGTTCACCTAAATCAGCA
>NW_025872316.1:0-1294 GCF_002878395.1 Capsicum annuum
TTCAGGACCCTCCTGAAAAATGGATTTTTACTTTCTGTTCAGGACCTTCCTGGAAAATGGGATTTTACTCTAGGTTCAGGACCCTCCTGAAAAATGGGACAACGCTTTCGAAAATGAAATACTACTTTACTATAATTGTTTGGGATAATTTTCGTTCTAGTTTCAATTTTGGGTTTCAGGAGCCCGCCTGAAGAACACGGTGATGAAATAGCAAGTCAGGAGCCCGCCTGAAGAACAGGGTGATGAAATAACAAGTCAGGAGCCCGCCTGGAGAACGGAGTGAAGAAATGAAAAGTCAGGCAACAAGGTGATGTATAGCAAGTCAGGAGCCCGCCTAGAGAATAGGGCGAAGAAACGAAAAGTCAAGCAACAAAACGAAGCATTTGAAAGCCAAGCAACAAGTTGGAAGAAATTGCAAGTCAGGAGCCCTCCTGAAGAATAGGGTGATAAAAGTCGAGTCAAGAACCAACAGAAGCAGTATAGATAGGATTTTTGTGATTTCATTTATGTTTTATTTTGTAATTTTCATTTTGATGTAATAACAGAGCTGCGGACGTGAACCTCGATGCAACCTCACTCGACTCTCCAACTTGGTATAGTCCACTTCTCTTCCAATCCTTTGAAATACCCGTGACTTGATTCTTTCGTAACTTGGGTAGGAAGGATGTTTTAAGTTAAGACCCGGTTGTCCTTCTTTCTTCTGTTTCTTTCTTTGAATAATGATCGGGTCAAAATTTGGTCTCGCTGTCTACTTCTTTGCCTGAAAACACTTCGTGTTTACATTCAAAGGGGTCATGATGTAGACACCTAATTCCGTCCCTCCCGAAGACCCAAGTTACACATTTTCATCCCTATCTTACCACGTGCCCTCACCTGTATGATTATATCCCATAAAAATACAAAAATAACAAACCCACTAACAAACCTAATCCCCAACTATTCTTTTATAACAAAATTAACCACCCCTCCTATCAATTTTGGACAACACATCACTACCCCATGCCCCATACCCTACCCCACCTACCCTACCCCAATACCCACCCTCACAACCTATATACAAACACACATACTCTCACCAGGGAGGAGAGCAAAAAAAAAAAATACATAAAAAAATACATACGTAGAGAATTCATCTTCTTCACAAAAAAAAATGTACAATAAGCAGGGGATTTTTCTTTTTGAGAATACATACTGATATACACATCTTCTCTTTCTCTGCCAAAAAAAAAAACGGTCGCAGCTCCTTCTCCGGCGAAGCTCCGGCCGAGCACACACTCACCGGATTCACACTCCC
>NW_025872316.1:1394-1939 GCF_002878395.1 Capsicum annuum
AAAAAAAAAAATGGTCGCAGCTCCTTCTCCGGCGAAGCTCCGGCCGAGAACACACTCACCGGATTCACACTCCCATCACCGCACACACGCACTCAGTAAAGAAAAAAATGGAGGGTGATTGGCGTAGGTTCAGCGAACAGAGTAGCAAAACCGGCGTTTGACGGAGTTCCGATCGCCCCCTTGAGTTTTTTTTTCGGCAAACTGGTCACCGAAATCCGTTATAAATCGTGCTTCTTCCCGTTCAATCCCAAAACCCCGAGATGTCCTTGATTTCTTCTATTTCTGGGTCGATTTTGACGAAAAATGTTTGGTTTTCGATCTGTTTGTCCGTTGCTTTCACGAATTTGGGTTTCGAATTTGACTTTGGAAAAGTTAGCTAATCCGAGTTGTAGGTTTGTTGAACGAGGTTCTGCTCGGGATACTCGAATGCGGTCTTCGTCTTTTCACTCGATTTATATTTGAGTTTGAAAGCTACGAATCGAGGTCCAATTCTATTCTCCTCTTTTATTTAATGTTTATTATATTTTGGTGTGTTGGAGTGAATA
>NW_025872317.1:0-987 GCF_002878395.1 Capsicum annuum
CACTCTACTTAGGGCATCCGCCACAACATTGGCCTTGCTCGGATGGTACAGCACACTCATATCATAGTCCTTTAACAATTCTAACCATCACCTCTACCTAAGATTCAATTCTCTCTGGGTAAACATATACTGCAGACTCTTATGATCAGTGAAAACATCAACATGGACACCATACAAATAGTGTCTCCAAATTTTCAAAGCAAACACAACAGCAGCCAACTCAAGGTCATGGGTGGGGAAATTTTTCTCATGGGGTTTCAACTGTCTAGAAGCATAAGCTATCACCTTACTCTTCTGCATCAATGCGCAACCCAACCCAACTCTTGAAGCATCACAGTACACCACAAAACCATCAACACCATCAGGCAAAGTCAAAACAAGGGCTGAAGTGAGTTAAGTCTTCAACTCCTGAAAACTCTTCCCATAAGATTCGAACCACAAAAATGTCACTTTCTTTTGGTCAACCGAGTCATAGGAGACGCTATAGAGGATAAACCCTCAATAAAACAGTGGTAATAGCCAGCTAAACCCAAGAAACTTCGGATATCAGTCGGAGAAATAGGTCTAGGCCAATTTCTAATAGCTTTGGTCTTTTGGGGATCAACTCTAATACCCTCGGAAGAAATTATATGACCCAAAAAAGCAACTAATCTTAGCCAAAACTCACAGTTACTGAACTTGGCAAACAACTTATGATCTCTACGGGTTTGCAAGACATTTTGGAGATTATCAAACTGTTCATCCTTACTACGGGAGTACACCAGTATATCATTGATGAACACTATGACAAACATATCCAGATATGGTCTAAATACTCGATTCATGAGGTCTATGAAAACTGTTGGGGCATTAGTTAACCCGAAAGACATAACAAGAAACTCAAAATGGCCATAACGAGTTCAGAAAGCGGTTTTCAGGATGTTACACTCTCTAACTTTGAGTTGATGATAGCCGGAACGAAGGTCTATCTTTAAGAAATAACTTGCA
>NW_025872317.1:1087-2415 GCF_002878395.1 Capsicum annuum
TCTGCAGGGGCCATACAGTAAGGAGGAATAGAAATGGGCTGAGTATCAGGAAGAAGATCAATCTCGAACTCTATCTCTCTATCAGGAGGTATCCTGGGAGATCATCCGGAAAGACATCAGAAAACAGATTGACGATGTTAACAGACTGGAGATTGGAGTCTCAGACTTAGTGTCTTTGACTCTAACCAAATGGTAAATACACCCCTTAGAAATAAGCTTACTAGCTTTGAGGTAAGAGATAAAATGTCTCTTGGGTGACATAGAATTCCCAGATCACTCAAACACGGATGCACCCGAAAATTGAAACTTGACCACTCAGGTCTGACAATCAATAGAGGCATAAGAAGAATACAGCCAGTCCATACCCAAAATCACATCAAAATCTACCATTTCTAACTCAATCAGATCGGCCAACAAGACTCTATGAAGAATAGTAACAGGACACTTTTTATACACTTTCTGGGCAACAATCGAATCACCCACTGGGTAGAAACTAGGATAGGCTCAGGAATAGCCTCAGGACACATTTCAAAATTCACAGCAATCAAAGGTGTAACATATGAGAAACTGGATCCAGGATCCAACAAAGCATACACATTAAACTAAAATATACGAAGCATACCACTAACAACATCGAGAGAGTCCTTATGTTCTTAGCAGGACGGTAATGCATAGAATCTATTCTGGCGCTGCCCTCCAACATTGCTAGAAAAGACGCCCTGAGCTGGGGTTGGGCGAGTCGCTGAAACTAGAGCACTAACAGTCTGAGTCTGGGTCTGAAGGCGATAGTCACGATGCCCTTGTCCATCCTGTGGACAATCTCTAACTCTGTGACCTATGTCACCACACCAGAAAAAAATGCTCTTCTCACCCCAACACTCACCCGAATGAGCCTTACCATACTTAGGACACAAGGGATGATTTGGCTTACTACCAGCATTGTACTGGGACCTGGATACATATGACCTGCTACCTTGCTCCTGCCTACCTCTAGGTATGGGAGCACTATCATATGATGGTGCTGGCATAAACGAACGATCCTGATACTGAGGGCGACTCCCACCCTATGATCTAGTCTGACCCTGTTCGAGCTGCTCGGACCTAGCTCTCTTATTCTCTCTTATTCTATCTCTCTTCTTAATCTTGTCTGCCTTAATCTATTGGGCATGAATCATCAGCCTAGAAAAATTTATCTCACTATTCAGCATAGCAGACCTACACTCCTTAACCACATAACTAGACACTCCAGTCACAAATTTACTCATACTAGCTCGATTATCAGCCACTAAGTCAGGAGCATACTTGGCCAACTGATTGAACTTTAGACA
>NW_025872318.1:0-1002 GCF_002878395.1 Capsicum annuum
TGAATTATGAGATTATTAATGAATGATTTTGTTTTGTGATGTGTATATATTGTGTTATAATTTATAAAGCGTTGCAACAGAATAACAAAAGAGTTGCAATAGATGCTAATGCAACGGTTTAATGTCATTGCAATAGATAAAAATAGGTGTTCCAATAAGTAATGAAATAGTTGTAACAGGTAGTCAAAAGGCGTTGCAACAACAACAGTGTCACAATAGCTGTTATTCCAATGGTTAGTAACCGTTGCAATATCATCTATCGCGACAATTATAAACCGTCTCAATAGATGAAAATAGTCGTTCAAAAAATAACAATCGCAATAGGTCTATCTATGGCGATGGTTTCCAGAAACCGTCCCCATAGCTCTACCTATGGCGACAGTTTAGACAACCATTGCAGAAACCGTTGCAATAGACCTATCGCAATGCCCACCTATGGGATGCTTGCAGAACCGTTGCGATAGGTCTATGACATCGGTTTTTTGGTCTATTGCAACGGTTTTACAACTGTCACCATAGATCTAATTTCTGTTTGTGGATCATATTTTCAGATTCTATCATAATTTATGTTTGAAATGTTGTGACCTCGCCGGAAAGAATGCAGCAACGTTAAAAATTTCGATTAAAAAAGATTCTAAGTTCCAAAAGAACACAGATAATTGAGGTATAACTTCTACCAATTTAATTAACATATGATTTATTATTTTCGAAAGTTACATGATCTATCTATATTTATTATTTAGGAGGAAATAATTCTCGCAATAATTTTTTTGATCGATCATATGTGGGTCAATTGATTAGTCACAAAGAAATTGAGGTTAAAGCTTTTACTATGCATCATGATATCGCCGTGAATGTATCATTAAATATTTACATATAATTATGTGCGTTCTTTTATTAAAGATATACACAATATTTATTTTGAGTAATTGAAGAAAGTAATAAGTTTATCCATGTACGATCATTAGCTATAGCAAGGAAGAGGAGTGATGTAGGACAAAA
>NW_025872318.1:1102-1734 GCF_002878395.1 Capsicum annuum
TAAATATTGTGTATATCTTTAATAAAAGAACGCACATAATTATATGTGCGTTCTTTTATTAAAGATATACACAATATTTATTTTGAGTAATTGAAGAAAGTAATAAGTTTATCCATGTACGATCATTAGCTATAGCAAGGAAGAGGAGTGATGTAGGACAAAATTGAAAGATAATAATATATTCTTACAAAGTGTTTGTTCATTTGTGTTTTCTTAATTTTATGACTTCTTTGCTCCATTTTTGTTATATTTTATACCTTGAATTGGATCGTCGAGCACTAATAATATTTATATTTCAATTTAATATGACGTATATGTACAAGAAATGCTCCATTAATTGCGGCTTAATTTTCCTCTACATCTTTTTCTTTGATGAGCAAAAAAATTTTTCATTCATTAAAATTTTCATTGATATATAGTTTTATTGATTAACACAAGACACGCGTGCAAAGCACGTATACTTGACTAGTATAATTATTCTAATTGGTTAGAAATATAATCATATAATGTATTTAAATGGATTTGCGTGGTAATCAAGATACCATATATGGTAACTTTTTCTTTATCTTTATCCATATATATTTGGTAAGCTATTTCACGCGTGTTTTGGTAAAAGCTAGGAATCCAAGAGC
>NW_025872319.1:0-733 GCF_002878395.1 Capsicum annuum
CCCTAGCCTTCTCGTCATCAAAACTGACGAAGAGTACACACCTGACCTTAAAGCTCTCGAAGCTTGATGGTACCAACCCAAAGATGCTCTAAAAAGGAAATGGTATACCAGTACCTATTCTAAGGAGCAACAAAAGGAGTTTGGTCGGCTATGGATAGCCGATATGAAAAAACTCCGATGTGATATAGAATTCTTCCGGTGGATTGAGTTCACCGGAAGAATGGAGAATCAAAATGAATCCCTCAACGTTATCATTAACAAATGGTATACCCAGAGTAAAAAGATAATTGAATCCGTTACTCCTCCTCTGGAAGGGATAAAAATCCCTCATTCCAATGAAGTCCTCAAAGCTTCTCCCTTCAAGAAGAAGCATGATAGACCTCTCTCCACCCCTATCAATAGAGACCTTGACAGAATTGTTGAACAAAACAACTATACCAATCAGGTCCTTCACACGATCTCTCGGCAAATAGGAGATGCTAAAAATTCTGTACTTCCTTTTAGTTCCCCCGCTCCTGAGAAAGGGATTTCAATTCCCAATCCTATAACCAACCCCATCTTCAAGATTCCTGAATTCCAAAAGGAGAAATTCCCTAATCTCAGCGATGATTTCAAGGTTTCGAGAAAAATCTTGGAACAAATCAATGACAAACTTTCTAAGTTTAAAATCTCTGAGAAAGCTGAGTCCAGCAACCAGAAAGCTGAGTCCAGCAACCCAAAAAAACTCTCTTTC
>NW_025872319.1:833-3651 GCF_002878395.1 Capsicum annuum
CTTGGAACAAATCAATGACAAACTTTCTAAGTTTAAAATCTCTGAGAAAGCTGAGTCCAGCAACCAGAAAGCTGAGTCCAGCAACCCAAAAAACTCTCTTTCCAAACTTACCAGTGATCGTTTTTCTACTAGGAAAAATTATTACAAGAAACCTTCTCCCCTAGACGTTCAGTTTGAAGAAAATCCCTACCTTTCGACCTCCAACCATGATGGTCGAGGAATAACAGAATGGAATGTTGACGGTTTTGCTGAGCATCAAATCTACAACAAACTACATGAAATGGGCGTGGCTATTATGCTTACAAAATCAGTGAAGCCACAGATAAAGAAGCTGCTACCATGATCGTATCAGGTTTTACTGGTATGATAAAACATTGGTGGGATAATTACTTCACCGATGATGTCAAAAATCTGATCTATGGAGCCACAGCAATAGAAACAGTAGTTAAAACTGAAAATGGCCAAGAAATTCTTGAGCAAGTTGCAAAAGAGGATGCTTGTGCCACTCTTCTATACCATATAGCAAGACATTTCATAGGAGAACCCAAGTTATTCCAAGATAGGAGCCTAGAAATCCTTAATAATCTCACCTGCAAAGACTTAGCAGACTTTCGATGGTACAAAGATACCTTCCTAGTAAAGGTCATGATCCGACCTGATTGTAATAATGATTTCTGAAAGGAACGGTTCATTAGTGGTCTCCCTTCTCTCTTTGCCGAAAAGGTTTGGACCAAAATTAAGGACAGATTCGAGGGAAAAATCCCTTATGATATCCTAACCTATGGTGACTTAATGAGTTTCATCACTACCGTAGGAATAGATCTCTGCACTGATATCAAGCTTAAGAAACAACTTAAGAAAGATAGTACTTCTAAATATAGACTAGGAACCTTCTGCCAAGACTATGGGTTCACCAGCCCTGGCAACAAGCATAAGAAAAGGACCTCCAAACCTCGCAAGAAGGCTACTTCTAGTAAGAGACCCTTCAAACGAGATTCTTATCAACCAAGTAGAAAATCTACCAAGAGAAAAACCTCTAAGGCTAAAGATACTTGTTGGACTTGCGGCAAGACAGGCCACAGGGCGAAGGATTGTAAGTCCAATAAGAAGAAGAAGTTAAACCAGCTAGATCTCTCAGAAGAAACCAGAGCTAGTTTATTTTCTATAATGGAAGACTCGTCTAATTCCTCAGAATCCTCCTATACCTCATCAAGTGAGGACTACAGCGATGAAAAATACATATATGCTGCTTTTGAGACAGATCAATCCCAATCCGGCCAAGAATGTGCCTTTGATGGTGCTTTCTGCACTTGCACCAGAAAGACCATTAATGTCATTTCTGGAAATCCTAAAGAAATCCTGTTTGACATTATAGAACATATCCGGGACGATGAGGCTAGAAACAAGTATATTCTAGAACTCAAACGATTAATGCTTTCTCAAGAAGAAAAGCCCCCCAAACCCGTTATTCAGCCTTTTAGCATGAAACAGGTTATGTCATGATTCGACAGACCTGCAGAACCATCTATTGCTGATCTCAAGGGAGAAATTTCCATCCTAAAGGGAGAAATCAAGAATCTGAAAATCCGTCTTGACCAAGTAGAGCTCAATGTTCTTACAGATCAAGTCTTAAAGGATATTTCTCCCCCAAAAAAGCTTTCTCCCCCAGAATCTCCTAAGAATTTCCCGATCGTCTCGAATGACCATCTTAAAGAACCTGAGCCTAGTTCCTTTCCCGGTTCAGATTCTCCCTCCACCTCCGGCAAAGCTGTTACAGCCATAAAGGCTTATAGTGAACACATAGCCATTAAAATTTTCATAAACAAAGACTTTGTTCTTAACAGAGTTGCCCTCTTCGATACAGGGGCAGATAGTAACTGAATCGTCAAAGGTCTTGTACCCACGAAGTACCTTCAAAAGAGTACCTCTCGTCTTTATTCCGCAACTGGAGAAAAAATAGAAATCCATTATAAGCTCCCTAAAGCTCATGTCTGTAATAATGGCATTTGCCTTGTTAACGACTTTGTCATCACCGACGATATCACTGAAGATACCATTTTAGGAATTCCCTTCTTCAACCAGATTCGACCTTACTGGAGTGACTACGATGGAATCCGTACAACTCTGTTAAACCAAACTTTATTTTTTCCTTTATTGCGACCCCTCTCGCAAGAAGAAGGACACCTTATTAAGGAAAGGATGGTTTTTAAAATTAACCGCCTCTCATCTCATATCAATTTCCTTAAACAAGATATTCATATCAAGAAAATTGAGCAATCCTTGAACACCCCGGAGATGATTACTAAAATAACGAATCTCCACAAAGCTTTTGAAAAAGAAATTTGTTCCGAATTCCCTAATGCTTTTTGGGAACGGAAGAAACACTTGGTTGAACTTCCTTACATCCCAGGGTTTGACGAACAAACCATTCCCACTAAAGCCCAACCTATCCAAATGAACCATGAGATGATGAAAATCTGCAAAAGGGAAATAGATCATCTCCTCACAAATGGTATTATTAGAAGCTCTAACTCCCCTTGGAGTTGCTCTGCCTTTTATATCAATAATAGTGCAGAGAAAGAGCGCGGTACCCCTAGACTTGTAATAAATTACAAGCCTTTGAATGCCGTTTTAAAATGGATCAGGCATCTAATCCCTAACAAAAGGGATCTTCTCAAAATAACTTTCAAGGCCAACCTTTACAGTAAATTTGATATGAAGTCAGGATTCTGGCAGATTCAAATAGATGAAAAGGATAAATACAAAACAGCATTCAATGTCCCTTTTGGGCATTATGAATGGAATGTTTTGCCTTTCG
>NW_025872320.1:0-1229 GCF_002878395.1 Capsicum annuum
AAGGGGTTGACATAGTCACAATCTCATTATATCAAAAAGGTACTTGACAAGTTCAATTATATGGAATTCGTTATTGCTAAGACTCCATTGGATGTGAGCTTTACACTTCGAAAGAATGAAGGTGAAAGTGACTCGCAATTGGAGTACGCAAAAGTATTGGGATGTTTAATGTATATAATGAACTGTACACGACCATACATAGCATGCACTATCAGTAAATTGAGGCGGTACATGAGTAATCCCAACAAAACTCACTGGATGGCAATGAAAGAGTTTTGGGGTATCTTAAGTACACTCAAAATTATGCCTTGCATTATAATAAATATCCTGCGGTACTTGAAGGATATAGTGATGCAAATTGGATCACCGGATCGAATGAAGTAAAATCCATAAGTGGATATGTATTTACTATCGGTGGAGGAGCAGTCTCTTGGAAATCATCCAAACAGACTTGTATTGCTCGCTCTATAATGAAATCTGAATTTATTGCATTGGATAAAGCCGGTGAAGAAGCAGAATAACTCCATAATTTCTTAGAAGATATTCCTTATTGGCCCAATCCAGTGGCACCAGTATGTATAAACTGTGATAGCCAAGCGGTAATAGGTAGGACAGAAAGCATGATGTATAATAATAAATCTCATCACATAAGACGGAGACATAATACCGTTAGAGAACTTCTATCTAGTGGAATTATCACTATAGACTATGTAAAGTCAAAGGATAATGTATCGGATTCACTAACAAAATATCTATCTAGAGAAGGAGTAGAAAGGACATCCAAGGGAATGGGTTTAAGGCCTAGGACAAGTCAGCACGGCGGTAACTCTACCTAGCAGACTAGAGATCCCAAGAGTTAGGTTCAAAGAGACCAAACAGAGTTGTGTCTGACAGGTTCAACATTATCAATTACCTAACCCATTCTCATGATGTAGACAATGTTTAATAAACAAGGATAAGACTTAAGGTAAAAAGTTTTTTAATGATTATCTAAATTTGGCAGATTTGACCAAATAGTTTAATCTACAAGATTTAACATTTAGAAATCACCTATGTGAGGACGAAGTGTAAGCCACTTTAAAGAGAATGTTAGTAAAGGCCTGTTCTCTAAGCTCTCACAAAATCGGGATGTGTTCATGGCTGAAAAGAATAAAATCGTGAGAACCATAAATGGTAAAAGGCTGGTTGTGTGACATGTGTTGTCTAGGTGTACATTAAATTTCGGTGGT
>NW_025872321.1:0-726 GCF_002878395.1 Capsicum annuum
CAACCCAAGTGGAATCATGATGGCATCGGGAAGGAGGTAAATCAATCGTGAAGTCCATATTTATCTCTTCCCACTTCTAGGTGGGAATACTAAACTCTTGCATCATACCACCAGGTCTTTGGTGTTCAACCTTAACCTGTTGGCATGTTTCACACTTAGCTACAAATGCTGCTATATCTTTCTTCATCCCACTCCTCCAATAGATTTCCCACAAGTCTCGGTACATCTTTATGGCACTAGGATCAATAGAATATCACGCCCCGTGTACTTCATCCATAATCCTCTATCTCATATCATCAATATTTGAGACACACAATCTACCCTGCAATCTTAACACACCATCTCCCCCTTAGGAGAAAACCTCTGCTTTTTGGTCCTTGATTGACTCCTTCAGTCTGACCAAACTAGCATCTAAGTATTGCTTTTCCTTTACTTCCGAAACCAAGGAGGATTCGGAACTACTCTGAACCCTTATACTACCTTCAGCAGAGTCAAACAACCTAACCCATATTCTATCCAAATGATGTACATCACAAGCCAACTCTTTCTTACCTTCTACCACAAGCGAAACACTACCCATGGACACTCTACTTAGGATATTCGCCACAACATTGGCCTTGCCCGGATGGTACAACACACTCATATCATAGTTCTTTAACAATTCTAACCATCGTCTCTGCCTAAGATTCAATTCTCTCTAGGTAAACACATACTGCAGACTCATAT
>NW_025872321.1:826-3090 GCF_002878395.1 Capsicum annuum
CTTACCCGGATGGTACAACACACTCATATCATAGTTCTTTAACAATTCTAACCATCGTCTCTGCCTAAGATTCAATTCTCTCTAGGTAAACACATACTGCAGACTCATATGATCAGTGAAAACATCAACATGGACACCATACAAATAGTGTCTCCAGATTTTCAAAGGAAACACAACAACAGCCAACTCAAGGTCATGGGTGGGGTAATTTTTTTCATGGGGTTTCAACTGTCTAAAAACATAAGCTATCACCTTACTCTTCTGCATCAATATGCAATCCAACCCAACTCTTGAAGTATCACAGTACACCATAAAACCATCAACACCATCAGGTAAAGTCAAAATAGGGGCTGAAGTAAGTCGATTCTTCAACTCCTGAAAACTCTTCTCACAAGATTTGGACCACAAGAACTTCACTTTCTTTTGGGTCAACCGAGTCATAGGAGAAGCTATAGAGGAGAAACCCTCAATAAAATGGCGGTAATTTCCAGCTAAACCCAAGAAACTTTGGATATCAGTCGGACAAATAGGTCTAGGCTAATTTATAACAGCTTTCGTCTTTTGGGGATCAACTCTAATACCCTCAGAAGAAATGATATAACCCAGAAAAGCAACTGACCATAGCTAAAACTCACACTTATTGAACTTGGCAAACAACTTGTGATCTCTAAGGGTTTGCAAGACAGTTCGAAATTGATCAGAATGTTCATCCTCACTACGGGAGTACACCAGTATATCATCGATGAACACTATGAAAAACATCTCCAGATATGGTCTGAATACTTGATTCATGAGGTCCATGAAAGTTGCTGGGGAATTAGTTAACCCAAAAGACATAACAAGAAACGCAAAATGGCCATAACAAGTTTGAAAAGTGGTTTTTGAGATGTCACACTCCTTAACTTTGAGTTGAT
The DNA here is from genome assembly GCF_002878395.1 of Capsicum annuum. NCBI lineage: Eukaryota > Viridiplantae > Streptophyta > Magnoliopsida > Solanales > Solanaceae > Capsicum > Capsicum annuum. The sequence goes on from NW_025872321.1 coordinate 1,741, forward strand.
GATAGCCGAAACGAAGGTCTATCTTTGAGAAATAACTTGCTCCTTGTAATTGGTCAAACAAATCATCTATTCTCGAAAGGGGGGTACTTATTTTTGATAGTGACTTTATTTAGTTGGCGGTAATCAATGCACATACGCAAAGAGCCATCTTTTTTTCTTACAAACAACACAGGAGCACCCCAAGGACAAACACTAGGCCTTATGAAACCCTTATCTAGTAGATCTTTGAGTTGCTCTTTCAACTTCTTAAGTTCTGCAGGAGCTATACAATAAGGAAGAATAGAAATAGGCTGAGTATCGGGAAAAAGGTCAATCTCAAACTCTATTTCTCTATCAGGAGGTATCCCTGGGAGATCATCCTAAAAGACATAAAAAAACTCATTGACGACGTTAACAGACTGAAGAGTTAGAGTCTTAGACTTAGTGTCTTTGACTCTAACCAAATGGTAAATACACCCCTTAGAAATAAGCTTTCTAGCTTTGAGGTAAGAGATAAAATGACTCTTGGATGATACAAAATTCCCAAACCACTCAAACACAGATGCACCCGAAAATTGAAACTTGACTACTCGGGTTCGACAATCAATAGAGGCATAAGAAGATTACAGCTAGTCCATACCCAGAATCACATAAAAATCTACCATGTCTAACTTAATCTGATCAGCCAACAAGACTCTATGAAGAACGGTAATAGGACACTTTTTATACACTTTCTGGGCAACAATCGAAGTACCCACTGGGGTAGAAACTAGGATAGGCTCAGGAATAATCTCAGGACTCATTTCAAAATTCACAACAATCAAAGGTGTAACATATGAGAAACTGGATCCAAGATCAAACAAAGCATACACATCAAAATAAAATATATCAAGCATACCAGTAACAACATCGAGAGAGTCCTCCTGTTCCTAGCGGGATGGTAAAGCATAAAATCTATTTTGGCGCTGGCCACCAGCATTTCTAGAAGAGGCGCCTTGAGCTGGGGCTGGGCGAGTTGCTGGAACTAGAGCACTAACAGTCTGAGTGTAGGTTTGAGGGCGATAGTCACTATGCCCTTGTCCATCCTATGGATAATCTTTTACTCTATGACCCATGTCACCACACCAGAAATAACCCCTCTTCTCACCCCAACACTCACCTGAATAAGCCCTACCACACTTAGGACATAGGGGACAATTTAGCTTACTGCCAGCACTGTACTGGGACCTAGATGCATATGACCTGCTACCTTGCTCCTGCCTACCTCTAAGAACGGGAGCACTAGCAGATGACGGTGCTGGAATAGACAAACGATCCTGATACTGAGGGAGACTCCCTCCTATAATCTAGTCTGACCCTGTACATGCTGCT
>NW_025872322.1:0-1385 GCF_002878395.1 Capsicum annuum
AGCTTAGATATTAGTTGAGTTGTTTTTACTTCCAATTCTTTAGGTCTTTCTATTATGGTTTTTATTAGTTTTTCAATTTCTAATTTTGTAGGTATTTTTTCTAAATTAAACTTGTGATTTAAATACTGGATTTTTCTGTCTATTTCTACTTCTTGTGACTTTAAATAATCTAAATTTTGTTTTATCTTATCTAGTGTCTTTTTATGTTTATTCTGAGTAACTTCTATTTCTTCTAAAATTCTTATTATACTATTATCCTTTTCCTGAATTTTTTCGCTTGAATTTATCAAAAAGTCTATTATTGTATTATATTGTTTATCTTCTGAATGTAAAATATTCTGAATGTAAAATATGTTCACCCTGGTTGAAATTACACCTTATAGTAGAGTTATCTTTTAATACTCTATATTTCTTTTCTGGTTGAAATCTAAGATCTAGGTAATCGAGGTGTTTTAACGAAGCTATCTTGTTATCCTAAGTGGTTTTTGGTTGTCTTCTGCATATTCTAGATAATATATTATTATTTCATATTCTATTCTCCGAAAAACTTATTCTTTGTCTTTCTTCTCCTTGTCTTTCATTATTTTCGATGGTTCTCCGTCTATTTGATAGAAAGTCCATTTTTGTGGTTTTCTTATTATATTTTTCGTTCTTGTTTAGGAGTTAATTCAATTCGTTTTAATTGGTTAATAAGTTCGTCTATTTCAAAGTTATTTTTTGGTTGGACTTCTTTATTTTTTATTAAGATGTCTATTTTCTTATGTAGTTCAGGTAATTCTGGTTCTTCCTGGAGAGGTTTTTGAATTTCTTTGCCTTTAATTAAGATGTCTATCTTTTTGTGTAAGTCTATTAATAACTCTATTATGGTATTATTTTGTTTTAGTAAAATTTTATCTGTTTGACTTGAAGGTATATACTTAGATAATCCTTCTGGTCCGCTATGATAATTTCTTGATTTTTCTAGGCTTTACTATAATTTATATCTTCTTCACTCATAAAAGTGATATTTCTACTAATCTTTTTGTTATTTCTTGCAAATCTTTGATTTCTGTTGTTATATTTTCTACTTGTTCTACAAGCTTAGATATTAGTTGAGTTCCAAATAGTGGATTATTAACACTACAAAAGGAAGCATTAATCAAACTAGAACAATTAAGTATTTCGCATTGGGTATATATAAAGAAATTCCTACAAGACTATTTTTATTATTGCACCGTCAGCGAAAATACTTTTAATGAAGAATTAGGCAAAAAATTATTCAATAAATTACCTGGAGCCTTAGGAAGAGAAATAGAAGATAGATGGTATAAAAGAGATGGGGTAGTAGCCAACCCAAATTTAAAATGGACAATAGGACATAGAACACAACATATAATGGATATATA
>NW_025872323.1:0-3423 GCF_002878395.1 Capsicum annuum
CGGATTTAATAAATATCTTTTGATTCAATCGAACGCTTCCTGACATTTTTCAGTCCATTTTACCGCAACACTCTTTTTCAGCAACTTGAATATGGGCTCACAAGTGGTTATGAGTTGAGCAATAAACCTGCTAATGTAGTTCAGTCTACAAAGCAAACTCGTCACCTCCGTTATATTCTTGGGCGGGGGCAAATCCTAAATGGCTTTGATTTTCGAGGGATCTGATTCAATTTCCCAACGGCTGACTACAAACCCCAACAACTTTCTAGACGGAACTCCAAGTACACATTTTGCCGGGTTGAGTTTGAGATTATACCTGCGAAGCCTTTCAAAGAACTTTCTTAAATCTTTAACATGGTCGGCCTGACTTTTTGACTTAATAATCACATCATCCACGTAGACCTCAATCTCCTTATGCATCATGTCATGAAACATAGTGGTCATGGCTCTCATGTATGTTGCTCCAGCATTCTTCAAACCGAACGGCATCACTCGATAACAATAAGTTCCCCATGGTGTGATAAAAGATGTCTTCTCCGCGTCTTCATCATCCATAATAATCTGGTGATATCCAGCATAGCAATCCACAAAAGAGACAACCTCGTGTTTAGCACAGTTGTCTAACAAAATATGGATATTGGGCAGTAGAAAATCATCTTTCGGACTGGCTCTATTCAAATCACGGTAATCAATACACAGTCAAATTTTTCCATCTTTCTTTGGTACAGGAACATTATTGGATAACTACATGGGATAGCGAGCCACTCGAATTACTTTGGCTTCAAGTTGTTTCATGATTTCCTCTTTGATTTTAATACTTACATCTGTTTTAAACTTCCTCAACTTCTGTTTGACAGGAGGGAACGCGGGATAAGTTGGCAATTTGTGAGCCACTAATTCAGTGTTTAAACCAGGCATATCATCATAAGACTATGCAAAAACATCCTTATAATTAATTAATGCTTGAATCATTCCATCTTTTAGCTGTGGCAAAACATGTACACTGATTTTAGTTTCCCTAACATCTTCTTGATCCCCTAGATTTATTGGCTCAATCTCATTCAAATTAGGATTCGGTTTGTCTTCAAACTGTTTCAACTCTTTGCTTATTTCTTCTAGTGCTTCTTCTTCATCATATTCCCCGTCCTGCTTCATTACATCTTGATTAGTTTGGATTTTAAGATCAGGCTAAAAATTTCGCATGCATGTCATGTCATTAGAATCAGCATAAAGAGAACTGTGTAAGAAAAGAAAAACAAAATATATTAGACGCGAAACAAAAGGGACATTGCATTTCATTAAATAAAAGATAGAAGGGTTTAAACATAGATGCCAACATAACACAAACAAACTAAAATCCGACTTACAACCCTGAAATAACTCGGATAAATAGAAAGAAAAACAAAATAAACTACCAAAACTCCCTCCTGATGGGGAGAGGAGTGACTTCCCAATTATTGAGCCAGACAGCTGGACCTATGAATTGCACGTCTGCCATACTGGTACCTTCTCCTGCTTCGACCATATCAACTTCAATAAAAAGATTCTGGAAGTCATCAACCAATTCAACCTCAAATTCCACATGCTTTGTGACACCGCTCTTAACAAATGATTCACTGAGTAGTGGCATTGGGCAAGGGATTGACCATGTTTTCTTTTTCCTTCCCTTGGCTTTCTTCAGATCTTCAGCTGTAGGCTCAAATCCCAGACCAAACATGCCCACGTTCTCATTTGGATATATGGGATGAACTATACCATGCAGAGATACTCCCAAACCCTTTCTTGGCTCAAACCCGTATTTCTAAAGTTCACTCACCATCATGATAGAAGCGGAAGACAATTGCGGTCCTGGTATAGCCTGTCATTCAAGGATACAATTCACTGGCACTGTATCAAAAATTTGATAGATGAATGTCTCCTCTACGTTATTTGCTTCAATAAGAGACAAGGGAGAATCTTTGTAGGTTGACAAATCTTCTTCACCATGAATAACTACTTCTTTCCTGTCATGCTCAAACTTAACCATTTGCTACAGTGTAGATGCAACCGCCTTGGCCTTGTGGATCCACGGCCTTCCCAACAACAGATTGTAAGAGGAGTCTACATTCAATACTTGAAACTTTATGGCGAACTCAACAGGCCCTATGGTCAACATTAGTTCTATTTCGCCAATGGAATTTGATTTTGCACCATCGAAAGACCTAACACATACATTGTTGGGCTTGATCCTTTCAGGACCAATATTCAACTTTTGCAAAGTAGAAATAGAGCAAATATTTTCACCTTAACCTCCATCAATCATGACATGAGTGACGTAGAAATCTTTACACTTCACTGTAATGTAAAGGCCCCGGTTATGCCCTATACCTTCAACAGGCAATTCATCGTTAAAAAAGCTGATCCGATTGACCTCAAAGATTTTTCCAACCATTTTCTCAAGTTGGTTGATTGTAATCTACCTTGGAATATATACTTCATTTAATACCTTCAGTAAAACATCACGATGCTCCTTGGAGTGCAACAGCAAAGATAAAAGGGAAATTTGAGCAGGCTTAAACTGGTCTAATACTGAATACTCTGGCAATTTCATCTTTTTTAAAAATTCTTTGGCTTCTTATTCGGTGATAGGCTTTTTAATAGATGACGGTCCACTCAGCGTTGGCTGGGACTTTCTTAAGCTTTCAAGCATGAAACATCTTCCTGACCTAGTCAAACCTCTTACCTCATCTACATCTTTCACTACTTCTTTCCCGTGATAGGTTATCACAGTTCACCCATAATTCTAGAGAACCCTTTTCGTATCGACTATCGGAGGTTAGGTCACCGGTTTGAGGACAATAGGCGCTGCTAGTGCTCCTTTCACCGTCAAGATGGGCTGACTCAGAGCTCCCACCACCGTCAACTTAGGTTTATCCTGACTTAAATCAATATACCTTCTGGCGCCCTGTACTGTGATCAGGGGTTTCTTTGTGCTTTCTTGGGCTTTATCTTCTCTCATTTCTTCCCGGTTCAATGACATTGCTTTTAAAGACTCCTCTATATTCACCGATTTCTTCTCAATGGTCTGTATCTTGACAATAGGCTTATGACCCCTCAAAGACTCTTTCCCATCATATATCAATTCTAATATATTGGCTTCAGCATGGGTTGGGTTAATGTTTGGGCCTTCCAAGGCCTGGACCAGCATCTGATTTGTGTCAATTAAATCTTTGACAGCTCTCTTTAAATGCCAGCATTTCTCGATATCATGGCCTGGCATATCAGAACAGTACGCACACCTTAAAGAATAATCGAGATTCGTCGGCGGTGGATTTGAAAGCCTTCCTTGAATTGGGCTTAAAACCTTCAACTTTCTCAACCTATCAAACAAGCTAGCATATGACTCCCCAAGAGGTGTGAATTGATTTTTGACCGCCTTCTCCT